>NW_019211454.1:8978577-9047426 GCF_002443255.2 Varroa destructor | reverse complement strand
ATATCAAGATTTAACTTTCAAGGCAGAAAGGCATTCGAAAGTAATTTTTAGTGACAACGATTGCTAAAAAATACCCATGTGCATCCTCCCCGACACCTACCGCTGGAGATAGTTGCCTAATGTTGACACCAGGTGGCTTTAACAAGATTGCGATGGCTTCACCTTAGCGCGTCGTAGAAGGTCAAGCTGAAAGATCGGTCCTTAGGGGCCTGAGAAATATGAATAAATGGAGCCAACGCTTTTAGCCAGTCGTGATTTTATAGAAATAGTAAATACCAACGAACGCAAGACGTTCAACAGTAAATTACGTTAAAAGTTAGTTCTGGACACAAATTAAGCCATAGCCTACTTTTTCTTAGATGATGCTACCGGTTTATTTTGCATATTGGCTCCGTTAAAGCTTGCTCTATTTTACCAGGGAGTATGCTGTTGTGTATGAAATGAAATGATTTTATCCAATGCACTTTTCAATATCATACGTCTTATCAAATCACAAGTCATGTGATATAAGTTGGTCCGGAAAAACACAGGAGATAAGGTGTCCGAACTTGTCAACCTTGGCGCCGCTGGGTCTGGTCGATAAGCTTCTAGATGGGATCTAGCTGCTATATAATGGCTTTCGTCTCACAATAAAATGTGCGAAATACTACTTAATCAACTAGAAATAGAACGTTCTATGCAACGATAGTTACAGTGCAAAAGATTAATATTTAGCCTAGCTAAAAGAGACCTTCATTGCACATTGGGGCGCTGTATTGCATTAGGTCATAGAAACCCCTTTTCAGGACAAGCGTTTCGCCCTCCAGTAACTTCGAGCCGATGGTTTGTGAACTTATAATTTCAGAGACAAAACGATTGGAATTATAAGCGACATCTTCGCGGACATACTTTATCATGAAAAATGAATTCATTCATACATCTTAAAGGACGTAGCCGTTTTCGTTACAAAAAACGACACGCCTATCTCTAGAGATAAGTTCGCCTTATCTGTTTATTTTATTAATCACTTGTTTTTTGTTTCGTTTATAATTTACCTTAAAAAAAATTTAAAATTATTTCAGTTTATGTAGGAGCTAGGGAGTTCGTGATCTGCACGACCTGATGCGTTCCTACTGACCTTTCGAGTCTTAGTTGTTTACTCGAACATTTAATCAATTTACTTCAGCACGAAATACTCACCAGTATATTTTTGCTCCATGTGGTTTTTCAAATCTAGTTTCGTAGCTGGTTTTTGACTGTTGTTCAAGTTAAAGAATATGACCATTAGAGAGGAGTGAACAATATATATTTACACGATATAGTTTTCATCCAAATTAAACCTAACTCTCTCTGGGCCTTTTTGTTCGCGCGTGAATGTGGCTTAGCCGGCTAACACACAGTGCCATAATGTCATTAATTTGAAAAGGCATAAACAGACACTGGAAAAAAAGAAAATTGGAAAGCAAAATATCTAAGAAGACTACTGGTAACAAAATTAAAATAGGAAACTCTCGATGGAATTGGAAAAAGTTACTAGTTTCCTTGGATAACTCACGACCTTTTTAGAGAAATCAGTGCTCTTTATTTAGGTATAATAACGAAATTGAATTAACATGCAAATGTGTAGCGAACAGATTACTCACTAAGTGGTGTTATGTTTAAAACGGACAAGAGGCCTTGACAGGATAAATAACGTCTCCTGTAAGTAAAACAGACGTCCGTACGTGGATCCTCAAGTGAACTTAAGTTTTATTATAGCACAACATATGCCTCTGTAAATGATAGCTAATAGAGTAATTAGATTAAGTAGTTATCATTAGATCTTAGGAACTATAAATCTCACATAGAGGATGTCCATCACAAGACCACATGTTTGTATTTTGCGGGGTATGCCTTTCTTGCCTATATGCATCTCTTTCTAGTGTTGATAGAAAGGTAGCACGATTAATAAGCGCTAAGATTTACGCACGCAAGAAATACGCCAAACATAACAGTCTGTTCCTGTTACTAATGGAGAAGTGCATCCCGTCTGCACGACAATAAACAACACAGACGACAGATGCTGACCCATATCTATATATACCAACAACTATATACTAAAATATTACACCATAGGGAAGGCACGATCAGGTAGGCCCTTGATCAGCGTATACTATCGCTACATAGACCAAAGTACTGATAAAATTAGGGCGCCAACCGTTTTCTTCTTTTCATTATTGCGGAAACATTCGTCGAACTGTTACCCATTCCTCTGAAGAGAGGTAGGCAATAGCTGTACGAGACTACTGGGCGGTGTATCGCTTTTTTAGTCTTAAATACAGGCTGGCTCAGTTTAACCGGAGCTTTCGGTTTTGAGCAGACACCCTCGGTGCAATAGCAATAAGACAAATGGAAAGGGCACAAACGACAACACGGTGGCATCTGAAGATCTTCGCGGGCATTAGCTTTGTTTGACCCGCCCAACATTTGGGTAAAAACCCCAGCGTAAATTTGGTTGGAGTGAAATTGATTATTTCACTGGTACGTGCGCAAATATAGATTACGTGCGTTCCATCTGTTGTCCAAACCTATTCGCGACTATTCAATCATCTGACAACCTTCGTAGCTCCTTAGGCCTAAGCGACGCTATTATCGTTGATATGAAATACGCTTATATCTAGTTTCGTTATATATGCACAACCTTGAAGCCATCAGAGATGCACGAAATTTTACGCTAGCTAGCTAGCTAGCTAGCGAAAACCTTTGCCTCTGCCGTACTGTGCACTGGCAAATTGTCGTCATTTTTATCGGGATTGAATTGGATCTAAAAATCGTTTACCTTTAACTTGGAATACCCTTAAATAAGTACTCCGTACGCTATCCTACACTGTCAAATCTATAGAAACGGATCCCGTGTGCTACACAGCTCTATACGTAACCCGAATGCATCGAATAAACTAAGCAACCGAACAGGAAAGATCTGGTTAGCCTTCTCCACAACAATATTAGATAAATTACAGATAGTAAAGGTCGTTAAGGCAGCTTTGCAAGAACTTTAGAAATAGTCATTTACCATCTTCTCCGGACCGCGCATTGACGGATTATCACCTTATCCGGTCGTCGGCAAATTAAATAGATGACAGTACATTTTGCGCTGGTTCGATGAGTTCCTATACATCAGACCTAAACACTTTTGGCAAGACGGAATATATGTAGAGATGGAAGGGGGTCGTAGAAACTAGAGAATAATAAGCAAACTGCTACAATTTATTTACAATGCAGCGCTTTTTTCAAAAAAAAAGAACAAATCCTGTCTTCGATGGCTAGCAACGATAAAACCTGAAATCGACGATACGGGTACTACGCAAAACTTCGATGCTGTACACCTACTCTCCTTAGGTTACAATGTAAACGTTTTCAAGCATAAGAGAACGTTCTCGTAAGTGCAAAGACATACCCCTTTACGAGTGCATTCTGTGTGCCGAGCTCATGGTTCACAAAGTAAAACAGTTTTTATTACATAATAAAAGTGATCTTAATTCCAAAAGTGCTGATTTTAACCAGTCGTACATTTCTGGCAAGTTAAAAAGAGCCTGCAGAAATCACCCGTTGACCTTCTTCGCATGACTCAGGCGCTGAAATTTGAAAACGCTAACTCACTAGACAACAATCTAATTCACAAACATCACAATAACCTTCCTATAAAAAATCTACATTTTTTTTTTATCAGATTCTACTAATTTATCTTAAAGTTTGACAACCGCTGCGACGACTATAGAAAGATTGCTACAGTTTGTGTTCGAAAAGCTACTTTTTTACAACTGGAATTAATTTGAATAGATCTATTTCGATTTGAACGTCAGACGTTGCATCAGCGCGACGCATTAAGTAGAACCAAGTGTGAAAAATTCACAATGAAATTGAACTCACCCTTCGAAGCCATGAAAAAAAACCCGCCATCTTGTTCCCGAAGTTTTTTCTTTTTTTCGATTTGCAAGCTCCCGCCGGCGCCAAAGCTTGAATAACCGTTAGTCCGTTATCAACATACTTACATATCGTTTTACCTACACGAAGACAAACGTGTTTATAGGACGGTGTGTATCGACTGTTGCAATTGAACCTTAGCGAAGTGGGCTTTAAGCAGTATTTAGAAGGCACTGACATATTTTATGGTCGGGTCTCTGTGCGGCAACGGCTTACCTCGCGCGCCCTTCTGAGGCAGAAACTTCGGCACGACATTTCGGCTGGACTTGGTACCTGAGCCACGCAAATGTGGCTTCATCAGCCACGTTCGGCATTCTCGGTTCGCCTATACAATAAGACATGATGATAACGTTACTGCAAAACAATGCTCTTTTGTTCCCGCAGACATCTATTACTCTAACCATACGTATCCGAAATTACGTATTACTTCAAGAAGCAAAAGCATATTAATATTTCTTGCCCAATCAGCCGGCTAGGAGGGGATCAGCCACGGATTCATTCGGTCTCTCATGTAGCGGCTAGCCGTTTCCTTTGCTCCATTTGCCACACACAAACGTTTAGTTTTCTTGGCTTTTAGTATTCCGCCAGCAAACGATCAGTCAGCAGAGCTTTCGCTGACATCGGCATATAGCAACAGATTTATTACCGTTTGTCAACAGCTGTAAGTTTCTCTAGTATGTTCTATTACAAGCAAGTATTTATGTGCGATATTAGGTAGCCACACTCAGTTCCCTGATTAGTACTATTATTATTATAAAATTTAACCATTTATTTGTTTTAGGTAACAGACGAGAAGTACAAGACAAGCGTGGCGTGATATAAAAATCAGCTTTCTTGTTGTAGCCATGAATGGTAACCTATACGCTAGGCTACCGATAACATGCCAAACAGGTAATAATGACCACTGGCTTATATGACAAGTAAGAACCCAATACAGTGATGTTCCATGTAACCTCTTTACGCGCTGTCGACGACAATCTTCTTTCAGGCGGCGTATACCTGTGAGTACCTCTGTTCCTTTTAACCATGTCCTGCGCGATTCTTTGTAGCGTTCGTCGCTCGCTAACAGAAGGCAAATCAAAGAAGTGGTTACAGTCGCTCTGGCATACAGAGATACTCGTTTCCACATTGGACGAGTCGCAAAACTTCACCAAAGGTTTCCGTCTTGAAGTACCGTTAGAGGCACCCAAGTTTTTCTTGTGCTTGCTTACTCCCGTCCTTTCTCTAAAATCGAAAACCCAGAGATATGATGAACTCGGAACTACCAATGGACAGCAAAACGATTCGGGCATTCTCTAGCACGGGCTGAGTAAAACGCATCTAAAAAACAGAGAAGCCAACTGCTCTATATAAAGTAGCACAACATCAATATTCAATCGTTTGTTTAAAATTGGCCACATAGTTACATTGTACGACGGCCTGTTTTTATGAGCGGTTTGTTCACGCGCTGCTATATCATAGTCCTACCTGAGTATGGAATGCTTTCGACTGTCGAACGCTATTATATCCGTTGCGGCTTCTGTGGAAGATGTCTCTGTCAGAAAGTGAACAGAGCTTTCGGGACGATTCAGGCGTCCACGTAAACTCAGTTCGGTTGAAGTTGTTACTGTTAGACAAGATGATGAGCAGCTAATCGAGCTCGGTCTATCTGGGCTTTCCCTCAACCTCGCTTGCCCATGCTCACCAAAGAAAAAATTTTTACAGGTACTGGCTACAGAGCGCACTGGCAAAATGCTAAGTAGACCTGACAGCCAACCGGTATCTCTTTGATTTGACTTGCTCGACATCGTTTACGCCAGTCTGTTACTGCAAAAAATCGCCAACACCTAATAAGGAAGAAAGTAAAGACAAATAACAGGTCGTGTTCCTATTTCCGTTTCGACTCTTGAGCTCCTCGGATCATCGTTAAAACGCTGGGGCAAAAATCTCGGATTTTCTCGGAAAATTTGGAAATCAAAAATGTAATATCGTATTAAGCCAGAGAACTATTGAGATTATTTTACCAATAATTTCGTTGTTTTATTGAAACGCAGTCTCTGTGTGCTGTATTCGCCCAGTTCGTCGTTCCTATTGCTAAAAGCCGTAAACCATGAGGTAGACGGCGGTTGTTCGCAGTTACCATGGTCGCGTGTTTCTGTACCTTGATTTTCTTATGCAGCAGCATAGTTTAGATTAATAATGCGAGTATCCATGAGTATGAGGCCATCGCTGACTACTATGATATACTGATACCATGCCTCTTCACTGATGTATCAAAAAAAAAGCTAGACAAGTCTAGGAAGACGCACAGCCCGGATAGGAAACCACCGGTGGAAAAAAACTTGTAACCGAAGGCCTCATTTCGGGGCTGACACTCCGCAATGTGAGGCTGCTTTTTGCGAATTCCGCCAAGAAACTGAAATAAGCCTAATTATACCGTAAACTTTTTACTGAATGACCCCCATGGTAATACCACACACTTCAAGTGCGGGTTAATATAATATACAGAAAGAGAAAGGTTATAGAGCAGCCATAAATTAAACATTAACAAAACTTAATTTTGAGAAATCAGCTTCTCTAAGGGTGAGCTCTGTGTGGATATTCAAATGTGGAATAGCAAAATTCGTAACGCTCGAAGTGAACCCTTAACCTTGACAAAAAATGATGCTTGAGAAATAATTTAGTATTTTAACGCCTTTCTGATTATGCCGTTGGAGTAGGTTTTTTTTTAAATGCCCGAATACAATGATCTAACGTCCTACAATCATATTACTTGTATTTACGAGACAGCAGCGTCTCTTACAGGATTCAACAACAGCAGATTCTTCTCTAACACTGATTTTTTATTTTATAATCATTATGTTTATTTAGCAAAGCTGACTTAGTTTACAGCCCTATTTTTTGGACTTGCAGCACCATGGCTGGAGAACACTGGTTTCGATTAACCTCTGCGGTTTCGATAAAGCAGGAACAAGTCCTTTAACTATAGATAACAAGTAAAATTAGCCTGTGATATTTGTGATTCTCACAATTTGTATGCACTTTTCCTACATATAGAATTATCAATATCAAATGATTTTATTTTAGTTATCTTGGAATTTTGTTTAGGCTACTGAGTTGACAGTATAGAAGTTCGTTGCTGAGGTGATGAACCCAAGCTCTCGTCAACACTTTGGAATCTTTGGAGCGTTTTTTGTTTTGTTTCAGAGTGGACTGAAGTTAAATAGCGTACTAGTTTAATTAAGAAGCAGAAAAATAGCAAACATACAAATTTTAGGCTATTATTGATTCGAGTTCCGCCAAGCGACAGCTGTGCAACGTATTTGCATTTTTTTGCATTATGAAGACCATGGAAAGCCTTTTGACCGGGCCCCTCGGCAGCTAGCAGATCGCCGTCTAAGTTTGCAGCTCTCCGGAACGACTTTTTATACAAGTAAGTCAGTCCCAATATAATATTAGACATTTTTCCCATAGAGAAATCATTCTTTTCCGTAAACGATAGCATTTCAATGTTTTGTAACCTCTACATGTCGTCTGTTGCACACAACTAGTCACCTATTACGTTAAAGGTCTAACTTTCCCTAACTTTTTTAACGTATTTGATGCGGCACCTCATTTTCGTATTGGATATGAATATACGTGTTCTTCTTATGAAGACACTAACCCGTTTATTTAGTTACGCGCGTCAACATTTCAGCAAGCCATATTTATTAACCACTTCCGTTGATAATGTATCGTAGATTAAAGATGCGTGTATCCATAAATTTGTGGGCGCGTGCCGAACACTGTGGATACATTGAATGAATGCAGCAAGGATTGTGTCATATTTGACAGCTCCGTTGAAGTTTCAGCACGGACTCCGCTGAAACTTCGCCCGTATGAAATCTGCCTTCATTATCACCAGGATGGTAATAACAGCATTGATCGTATTAAAAGTGTCAGGCGATGATTGCCGTGGTGACCGACTCGGTTTACGTCAGTGTGATAGTACGACCACGGGAATATCTTCGCAGAAGGGTCTCGGGCTAATGAATTTAACTAATGTCCTATGTATGTACAACAGGTTGATGCAGATATTATATTTGATAAACAGATTTGACAGGTTTCTTTAAATATGTCCATTATTCAAATGTTTTTTTTTTTTTTCGTAAACTTTATGATTTTTTATTTAGGTGTGAAACCGTATCAAAATTTGCCTGTATATGTCTTAAAAGAGGCATTTTAATGGCCTCGATTGAAAGAAGCCTCTATTATGTGAAAAATAAAAAAAATCTCCTTAAAAAATCCAATATTCCTTATTGATGAGCATCGTTTTTTTATAATAATTGAGCACACATATATGCTAATACTATTACCAGTATTTAGCCAATATCGAACGATTATGACTCGGCAGCGCATCACAAGACGCTTTTTTTTTAAGTGTATATAGACAATTGTATACTAAGACGCCTGATTTATACAAATAGTTAGCCGGTGATAATGGCTTTGAAGTCGGGTTCAAAGAAATTGCATGAGAACAAAAGAGCAACGAAGCGATCAAGTCGAACAAAGGTAGTTCTGATAACCAATATAATAGATAGGAATTCATGGAAATAGATGTTAGGTTAATTTTGTAAAATATCGTGGACAAAGATGGTAAAATGTTTTACAAATACGTCAACTGTTGAAAATTTTAAAGGATGCTAAAATACAGAACAATGATGTTCACTTACTTTCCGAACAAAATAAATCAGACCCTTCTCCTATAGGGTAAGGCAGAGTTCGTAAAAGAAAAGAATTCAGTTTCAAAAGTAATCTCCGATGTTCGACTCTTTAGAACCTATTTTCGTGTCCACTAATTTCGTGTTCCATTAACAAAGTAAGACGTGTGCTTTTTGCAAACACAAAGTCACTTTAAGAAATATAAAGATTTCAATGGAACATGATAATGTAAAAACTATCGAGCCTTTATTATTTCACTACCGAGCTAAAAGTATTTTACATTGTCGTATGTATATATATTTTTTTTATATTGTATAGTTTATTATATTGATCATAAATTCCGATGCGACCCTATGCAAAATCCGAAAATGGGTTGCTTGCTTTCGTTTCAAAAGTTCCCATAAATATTACACTATAATCTAATTAAAAATCTTTAGAAAGACATTCTTTTGTAGGTTAGATCTTGACTTATTCTATTTTTCTCACACGGTTCGTTCATTATTTAATAAATTCACCCTTCAGTAGCTTATATTTATTGAGCATATTCTAGTTTCAGCCCTCAACAATAATCAATAAGTGTGCAAAAAATGCACAGGTAACTTTTGTCGACTATTATTTCGTGTTTTGCGTCCGGTATCGCTGTTCAGCATTTCATCGTACCCGCAAAGTTACCCACTAAGCTATTCTATTACTGCCTAGGTTTAAATTTGCCGCCTTTTTTAATCTCCTCTTTCCTTAAAGCGCTGACCGCATGCGGCCTCCTCTCCCGTCGAGTCGCGCCCCCTCGCGACGACCAGGAGAAGCTTCAGGTTGTTTGCACACAAAACGCGAAGTAGCTGCTCAATCAATCGTGATCAAGCGGGACTAACAGCATCTCCTTAGCTAATCTACAGTGTTGACCGTCAATAAGTTCTGAATTGTTGTTCGGCCGGGTTGCGACTTGCAGTTATGTAATGACTTGCGAGATCGAATTGAGCGCAACGTTACAGTTTTAGAGGGTACAAAAACATCATTTGATTAATTAGTTCCGAAGCGGGAAGACGTGCGCGTTTCGTTATCCCCTTGTGTCGAAGTGTGCTCGGGGCTTAATACGTTTGGTATGGTGACGCATTTATAATATAGTGAAAAATTGTGCCATCGAA
Source organism: Varroa destructor (assembly GCF_002443255.2). NCBI lineage: Eukaryota > Metazoa > Arthropoda > Arachnida > Mesostigmata > Varroidae > Varroa > Varroa destructor. The sequence continues at coordinate 9,037,662 of NW_019211454.1, read as the reverse complement.
GCGGTGTCTTTATTGGAGTGCTCTTCTGTGATTAATAGTTGTTTTCGCGACATAGGTGTCCTCGCCGATTTGAAGCATAAATCAGCATTGGCTGGACGTATGAGTGCTCGAGACTGTTTAAAGAATTTAATCACTGATTTTTGAGACTTTCCAGAGATTCTTTTTATTATAGTTGTAAAGGTCTGCGCACCAGCGAGTGTCGATTATCCGCTTTGCACACACTGTAGATGGGTCTGCAGAAGGCCTACGAAATCGCGATGGTTAACGGAGATTACGAGAAATTTAAGGAGTCACAGTCCACGACTCCCACCACCATTGTGAAGCTCGGTAAGTGTCCCAATCGGCATAGCTCTATGCATGTGTAGCAGAAAAAAAGAAGAAACTAAACCTAATTGAGCTTATTAACTGGGTTTCGACAAACAACGTTTAAAAAATATCAATCCCAGAAACATGTGTGAACTTTATCCACTTATTCAAAGCCATTCTCTTTTTTCCATCTAATAACAAGCAACAAGAGATCTCAACAGCCCAATTTTTCTCCTATTAGCCGAACAGTGGCATACTCAATGTGAAGTGTCATTTAGAAATAAAAGAACTGTGTAACTCTACCGCTGCGGTCGCCCATCTTTATTCTTCATGCAGGTTTGTATGTATGAAGACCAGGGAAGATTGCAAATACCAATTATTGCTTTTTTGCTTCAATCACATTCTCAGGCACTGTCGTTTTTCGAAGTCAGTCTCGGAGGGAAGTCACTCATCAAATGCAACTTGGCCGTTGGTCACGCGCAAGGGGAGAGCGCGAACAAAGTTTGTTTTGCGTTTCTTGTCTTGAGCGGAATCAGCCATAAACCACGTCAGGCGACAGCTACCAACTCTGTAGCTTCTGGCGACACTTTAAGTTATGGGTCGTAGCTGTTAAATATTGTCACTAAGTGTAGTAATATATATGGTAGTGTTATCTAAGTATCTATTTAGTGTATCGATTTGATGGCGCGATCTGAAACTTCAGCTCCTTTTTCCTCCTCTCCTGTTGTCGTCGTCGTCCCCACCGTTTTACTACAGGTACGGTGTTCGGGTGCCTTTATATACACGATACCCTGCACCCGTTATTTGTTAAGCACCATTGCACGTACCTAGTGCGCCGTAATTCGGTGAAGTTCGGTTTCGGTGGTAGACGCGTTGACAAGTCGGCAAACCGACAGACACAAAGGAAGCAACTACAAGTCACCTCCCTTGACTCAAACGGGAGTCAAGATGGACGTAATTCCACGTACACAGACCGGTTCAGATTGGTGGTAACAGATGTTAGCGCTGTGCGAGCGTGGAAAGCCACACGCCTCTCTTGATGCATTATGCCGCTCGAAAGTGCTTAAATTGCTATAATGATCTTATTAAGTAGCATACCCTGATGCAACGAGGGAACTGCGGCCGATGTTGTATAACATTTAGTATTTATAAAAGCCTTCGTCTTCTTCGACTTTGGAAGGGTTTAGGCATATTTGTTGTTATCGTTAGGAAACGCCTGACCCGATCCAGGTCCGCCACGGAGCTTATGTTGCATTAGTTTAAGGTGTAGTGATAGTACCAATATGAGTTATTGGTACTGTCAGCTTAAACTACCAGTAGCTGATTCTTGCACGAGCGCCAGGTTTTAAAGGAACATAAAGAAATGATACTAGACTACAACTTGGAACATCAGCCTCGATCGATTTCATGACACTTCCATCAAATAGCTCACTAAGCCTTGAACACAGGAACTAATTAAAGCTATAAGCGTATAATTAATTGACATAATTTAAGCTATAATTTTTTTAAATTCAAGATACATTCTGTGAGACATATCATCCAACCTGTAACAGAGTAAAGTACATAGAGCCGGCAGCCTGATCAGGATTGAGGATACTGCTGTTACATTACTGAAACCACAGGATGGTTCGAACATGTACTACCGAGACGTAAACAATGTATTAGGTTTCTACAAAACTTCCGACGAATATAGTTTTTGCTTAGAAGCAAAAACGTCTTCAGATTCAGGAAGCAAGATGAGAAACACGGCACAATTGCATTAGAAGATAGGTTTTAATTTGCAAGGGGACAATTCTGTAGAGCTATTAATGGGAAATGTTTGAAGTGATTTTAGTTGCAAAACGTCTATGGCTAATACAAGTAGATACAATGATAATATTGTTGATCTGCACGCATTTCTATTGCCTCTTCCAATGAGTGTCTCATACAAAAGATAAGATCTTTACGAGGCTGTTTGTTGATCGCCAGATAAATCAGTGACGCAGCTTGCAATTTTATATCCACTATTCGCAACGTGGAAATTGACAATTCTGTATCTTGCATCACATCGTTCTGCTTAGCGGTGAAGTTATGTGGACTTAGGACCAGACTGATGTGTTGCTATCCGACACTTAAGTGTATTGTACTTTTAAACTATCGCTGCCAAATCTAGTATAGGGGCGTTAGGTCATAATAGTAATAAGATTTCGTCACATGACGAACTATGAAGAGTGATCGAGTCAGTGCCTGGCCTTCTGCAGTGCACTCCTTTGACTACGTTCAAATCTTATCGATTCCAATATAGTGCATCGTGTTTTATCCCTTTGACGTATATTCATCTGTCCTACTGCTTACCGCTTGCAGAACTGCAAGAAAATCGGCGCCGATCACGCCATTAAATTGTGTACTGATGGATCAGCCCCAAATTATCTAAACAACAATAAAATGATCGGTTCTATAAGAGAAAAAGAGCAGCCTTCGTTGAAATCGTTGGCATCCCTCCGCTGGTCTAGTTCTCTCGCTTTGTCTCGCACTATCTCTGCGAATATTGCTAAAGGGTGATTACGCGGATCCACCAGAGAAACGAAGATACTGCAAAGAATAACCATGTGATTTGATTATCTACTTATTATCATATCATTTTGTGTGCTGTCAATGCATTGTCGTACGCTAGGATATGATAGAAGACCGGCCGGTACTTCATGCAGATATACACAGAGTGAAACAACAGGACAGTGTCAAAAAATGCTTCGTTTGACAGTTTGAAAAAGTGCGATATAAGAGACCCAATTTCTCATGCCGTCAATTTTCAGAGAGTTTTTCATAACTTGTCAAGATGACTGTTTTCAGAGACTGTCTGGAACTTTTAATCTCGCAGAGTCGCACTTAAACATGTGGCATAGTAGCTGCATTGAAAATCGAGATAGTAAGCAATGCTAAAGATCAATGTAGGTGATTGAATGACAAAGTCACTCTTCTGAACAGCCCTTGTACATAATTCTTTCTGCTTCGAAATAGCCCACACAGTTTAGTCAACCAGTAGAAGTAGTACGACGAAAGTAGAGTCTTCCATTTTGTCTAGAATCTGGAAGAGGCCATCGCTTGGCGACACAATTGATCGCTGGATGGAGCCAGCTATTCTGACCGTGCTCATGATCGAATGGCTCAGTTTAATCTGGTTAATGTCCACTACGTTCTCAGCTTTGCAACCTGCTTATCTTGTTTTCGTTTGGAAGCATCGCTGTTATTTCTTATCCGCCGTTGTTTTATGTCCATAGACACCGGCCAACACCGTCGATGACAACCGTACTTAACCCTCTCGCGTCTGTAGCATCAACAGCTGCATCAACGGTTTTACAACGGAGTCTTTGCGAAGATTCCTTAGCCAGCCAGCTAGTCGGTTCCATTCCAGTATCTCGATTAACGTGATCATCTTTTAGCTGCTTACAATTGCCAACCCATGGGTACGCGCGTGGTCCTGGCCAGTCACCATTCTCTATGAAGCAGGCGTATGCCTCAGTTTCCTCCGGACCTAGTCATAGGCAACGAGAAATTTGACTCCAAAAAGAAAGTGACAACTTATAACGAACGGAGTGTGTTTGGTCCAACAGGGTGACGGCAAGCAACCCGGCGACGATCACCATTCTGCTAAATCATCAGTAACTTAGGTGTAAAGGAGGTAGCGTGGGGAGGAAAGAAGGGACTGGAATAGGCAGCAAAAGGTGAGGCCTGCGAGAGGAAACTGCAAACTTCTTGCAGCGCCTGCCGTTGAACTAAATTTACTGTGGCTAATTCCAACAATTTCGACATTGCTTTGTTTTCTCGGCCAGTTGTGTTGTTTTCTCGACGAAGATGGAAGGAAAAATACAAAGGGACATCAGTCTTGTTATGATCGAGATACAAGATAAATGACGATTTCAATAAATAAAGATTTTAGGAGACGGCCGAAACCAAACGGATCACCTCGTTAACGTTGCTTGCCCGTTACGTATGGAAGTACGTTGCCCTGTAACGTTCAGTTTTTTTGGCCACCACTATTGCATATCGGCCTTGGCGCAGCATCAATAGATTCCTACGGTGCCAGTTGTTGTACCCGAGTATTCTGAGCTTGCAATGCATGTGTTACGAATTTTCAGTCATATCATGTATGATATAGTTGATACGCCACAGTTACTGTGTTCTCCGTGTGTGTGTGTATGTGTGTGTGTACGAACGTATTCTGGTTTTTGTAAAATCATCAACGTACTATTCGATGATATATTGAAGTTATTTGACGGCGGAGAATGATCCGATCGATATTACGCTGACGATGATACATGATGAAATTATTGACGGGAGCGTAGAGAAGATATTACTGGCCAACGGAACCATCGTCCAGTGTATAATCCCACAACCTAATAAAAAAGTATTTTCGATATTATTTGTCACCTTTGAACTAGAATTATAACTGTTGTACCGAGCTTATGCTTTGCTCTACGCAGAGAAGCGTCATGGATATAAGAGGGCAACCAAACATGCGCCTGATCCTAAAATAAAATGGTGTTCTTGTCGATGATACTGTGATTTTTAGCTATCGAGCAAAAGAATAAAAAAACTATTATGATTTCAAGAAGGTTGTGAGCTATAGAAGAACGGGAAAGGAATGCATTATCCGTTTAGGGATACTTGAAGGGAAATTAACTTGGCTCTAGGGACATACGACCTGTCCTGCATATTTGTTCGTGACTGAAATGGTCTCTGAGTTTTTCAGGCTTTCGATTAGGCTATACTTAAAAGCTTCGCTACTTTCATTACTCTTTATCATTCAATATACGGGTATAGGAGTAGGTTTCAGTGTAGGCTATTTTTTTTTTTATTATTAGTGAAATAATCTACTCAGAAGGTAAACGAAGCAATTATTATGTCCTCTATGCCTTTAAGGGATGATTTCCTTGTTTGTTGTTAGCTGCAGATGAATCTTAGAAATCGATGTATCGCACAGTGTTTTCGATTCGTCCTCTTGTTTGTTAAGTCATTATAATCTTCGCTGTCCATGATCATCATTTGCTATACCATTGTTGCCTTCTATTGCAGTCGAATTACCGAAGCGCTTACACACACAACATCCACAGTAACAAATGTATATGGTATGCAATTTTTATCGACATATGTGTAAGATAATAAAAAATGCGTTTAATAAACTAGTACTATTTATGTAATTGTGCTGCTGTTGTCCACCCTTTGCTCCGCCGCTTCTATTACTGTGCGATGCTAATCAAAGCATTGATTTCTCAGCTCGACCTGCTACTCACTAGAGTAGCAGATCGAGCTGAGAGTAGCAGGTTCGCTTTTTTTGCAACCATTTCCTCCTAACCCTGCTTATTAATTCCGGCGTAATTTTTTACACAGTACAGACACATGCGTATTTGTTTCTCTGCCCCACACTCCTCCAAAGGTAAAGGTGTTTCTCTTAATGGAGAAGCATCCTACGAGTCGTCGGCGCTATCAGCGGCAGCTACCGACATTGGCAACAACAACAAGAGTAGAAGCGACATCGCCGACAGTTAAAAGTTGCACGATTACAACCAGCTGACGTGTGGTCAACTCCAGATAAACTCTAGATCGACGCCGCCGCGTACAAAAAAAAGTGGCTGATGGCAAGGCAAGCCACCAAACATGTGTCAATGTTTGTGACGGTAATACAGTTTCAGTTTGTTGCTATTGTGGCAACGATAATGATGATGATAACTATCGCTGCTGCCGGTGTTGAACCACCGTCACGTCTTTCTCATCGATGACCGTTCGATTCTCCGTGTCGCCAGTCTCCTTTCTTTTTTATTGGAACTCAACTTCAAGGTTTCGAGTTGGTGGGGACATCGGATATAGATACAGGTGATTGCCGCGTGTACATTGCACTGAGTGATGATGATCCTTTGCGATCTTCGATAACGAACGAGGGGGAAGGAGATACATTACGAAGCCCGTCCGATTTGATTACATTTGGTCGGTGTGTAGGGGAGAAAGAGAGAGAAAAGGAAAAAAGGGGAAGCACAATATAGATCCATGAAAAAGATAATCCATATTGCGGTTTTATCTAAGTTGGCCGCTTTTACTGTTAGAGCTGTTGCATCAGCATTTCCAGCGCTGCTAGCGACCACTGACAGAAAGTGATGGAGAGAGAGAGACAGGGGAAGGGGATCGCTTGTTAGATAAATTTTAGTCTATTGTTGAAATGACAAACGCTGTTGATTAAAAGAAAAGGGTTTCAATGTAGGTGTGATTGTTTGAGCGGACTTGTAGCACGATTCAAGGTGATGAAAAGCAAAGCTTGACGATACGAATATTTAACGGAGAGAAAATACACGAAGTCAAAAAATGTAATTATAACCAATATTTCTCTCTTAAATGATTTTAACCTAAGTGTCCATTGTAAGGTGTTCGTACCCGAATCATGTGGTATTTTTGGACGATCTATTCAGTATATTAATTCTCGCAGTCCATATTGTTTATAGTAGACGGATGTGATTTTCGTAGAGCGTTTTCTTTTTTATGCCTAGTGAATGAACCTGCAGGCCATTTTTCGAAATATTATCTAACTAGAAACGAAGCTAAGATCCTCAGAGATATCAGCTAAACAAGGAAGAGGTTGGTTCCGACCGCACTGACGAGTTAAGTGCGATAGTTTGTGCATGTATGTATGTATATATATATATATATATATACATAGTTGTTGAAGTAAATTGCCTCTAAAGCAGGATAGTCTTTTTTGATGACTTTTGAAGTTATTGTTGACAGGAGCGATGGGCAGCATTTTTGCAATGAGCGAAAAACTCAAGGTGTGCGTCGAAGCCATATTTGCGTAGTTCTCTCCAACCCAATATTGCCGCCCAGAAAACGAGAGTCAGTTATAGAGTTTATTCAATAGAAAATGAAATGCTTTAAAAACCAATGACAATGAAGGTCATCTCATTACTTGGTCTGTAAGCAAAAGTTGCTCACCTCATCATTGAGGTGACATTGGTTAACTAAGTTTGATTAGAATTGAGACACCAGAAACGATAATAAGTGCTACGAATACTATTCGAACGCCGTTGGCAATACACCTAATAATTAATTAATCTTAGGTCTTCAAGAGGTCATGTAAATTGCTGACAGAAAGCATTAGATTTTGTAGTCAGCTTTCGCATAATTAACTACGTTGAAGAACAAACGCAGAAATTGTTTTATTTAGTAGACGCGAAGTAATATTTTGCTAAAACCACTTAATAGTTGACAGGATAGTAGAATTCAGTGCCCTTTTTTGTCGTCCACAAATTCAACTATCGTTACTACGCTCATTTCTATTCAGCCAGCGATAGTGCTTTCTAGCGCCATGTCCTTCGCACTCAATTCATGGCGCGCGATTCCTGCTTACGAACATTTTCCGGTCTGGTAACATTTGGTGCCTACCTCATTTGTCAATCGACTATCACTCCTTTGGTCGATACGTTATAGGTGACAGGTGTAATGTTGGTGACTACAGCAAATCAACAGTATTTTCTCGAATCTCGATTCGTTCTTGCATAGATATATATCGTGGTCGAAATAATCCTAATACTGCGCGGATCCTCAGTATTAAGCCACCACTCGGGCCGTCTGCTGCAAGTTCACGGTAAAACTAAGAAAGTGTAAAAAGGTTGGAACACCTATTATTCAGCTGTGGTCACAAATCGTGATACGGCTTGTGGACGATACGAGTTGTCGTCGTGTTATCTGTCGTTATTAGGGCGACAGTGACTGCAGTCATTTGTTTTACGGTTAGTAGCAGTTGTTGGTGTTGTTAATGTTGTTATTCCTGTAAACGCTGTTACTACAGTTGCTGCTCTTCTCACATCTCATCGTTTTATCAAATGCTTGACTGATTAACGCTGTTAGCAGTCTGCTTGACTGGTCTAACTCCGCACATTTTTGTACACTTGCGCCTCTTCTCGCGCTGTTCATTAATCTATTTAAAACTGTCTTTTTGCCCTCGATTTCAATGTCCCAGAGCACGCGATGGTCCGCTGTAGATCACAAAGAAGAGAATAATAGGGAAAGGGGTACGGTGGGGAAGGAACTAGGCTAGGACAATAAGCAGAGGAATGGCGGTCGCGATGTGACAATAGATAAGTTACTTAATCTTCGAATATGTTTGTCGTTATCATCATCATCACAGTTCATTGTCACAGAGACTAACTTGTGTGGCATTCACACGTAGCTAATAATAGCAGGTGCAATTACAATTTTCGTTCTGATTGTTAATATATTTTATTCGCTCAAAGGAAGCAAAGCTAATAGGGATCCTACTTCATCCCTCTCGACAACAAACAGGCTGTAAGAACATTTAAAATCGAAGACTTCTAAGTTTAACGTTGATAGGTGCTAATATGCAGTTAGTGCCAAAGCACTGCTTTAGTCCGGACATTTTACATAAGTGCGCTGATCGTGCTTGAAATCCGTACGTCGACACTAATTCCTCTTATGGGGTCGTTGTCGAATTTACCGTGAGTCGTATTTAAACGTGACTATGTCACCCGATCTTCTTATTGTTGCGATGAACATATAGACGTTTCTGACGATCTTCGAATAGATTTTCTACCTCGCGAAATTATCTCGATCTTATTCTAAGTGAATACTTACCTCTGAATCAGATCTAAGGTATTTTTCGAATCGTTTCCAACGTAGACCATTTTACGTCAAAAGAACGGAGAAAACATAGTATAGAGGAATACACGTGTCCTTCCCACAGACATTTATGGATGCGATGGGTCCTTTCAAGTTTCTATTGCGACATGTTGAGGAAAATATACGAGATTGCTAAGCGTTGAGCAACTCGACCCCTGGCCGTAACACGTCGGGATCTCAAAAATTATAATTTGACACGATCACGACATTTGATTATAAGGCTAACCATTCAATTCTAGTTAATAGCTGAAAAATAATCTGCCACGTCACGGGATAAATAGCAGAATGGTTATGTCTGACGACTAGATGATGCCCGATGAGATGCATTAAGGGTACGAGTCTGCCATATTATAAACGCTTGGCTAGATTTGATTGACAACTTGTTGCATATCGTTATATGGCAGTGTAATATATCTTAAGATTGGTTCAGCTTGATTTCGACCCGGCCTTCAGCTCATCATCAACTTTACAAAACAAATTAACAGTATTTTGTGGTTTTTTTTCTGTATACATATGCAAGGTGTATGTCTCGTCGAGACGAGTCCGGTGACGCACTGTTAATAAGATCTGTTGATAACTACAAACAAATACAGGGTGTCACTTGGAGAAGGAAACGTCATTTTGTGTAGGATTATCTGCGACTACAATGGCATAGGTTCACAATAAAATGTCACACGTTGCCTCCATGAGTGTCCTATTGCGAAACAGACCGAGACGAAAAAGAGATAGGTTGTATTGTGGTATGACTTATGACAAAAGATGTTTTTTGCTGTATTAGCTATAACCGAGGTGCTGCTTCAAGAGGCATTCCAGATAGAAGGCTCTGAGCCGCTAATCTTCTTACGGTTAAAAGGTTTTTCACTGTGTCACGATTATTATTGCAAACTGGGTTAAAGTAACTGATAGTAATTAGGCAATAGACTATCGAAAAAGGAAAGGCCCGACCGTCATTCGGTTTATTCGCCACACAATTAATACAGACCTGTAAAAAAAATCTACGAAAAGGAGCTCAAGTTTTACTGCGCTGTCAATTCTCAATAAAAATCAGGTGGTAGTCATATGCGTCACATACTCAATCGTGCAAATTAATTATGCCTTGCCAAAGTTTGTGTTTTTGTATCGAAAATCACATCTACTAACGGAAAGTATTTATTTACATTATGTTAGGGCCTAAATTACGTAACTGGTCGGCTTCTATGCGTATCTGTAAGAATGATCTGGCGAAAATGCAGAGCAGGACTTAGCGGAATGCTTTGCAATCGTCACGTAATCGCTACAACGCTGTTATGTAAATCAAGGGTCAAATTGGAATGTTTTTATAATACATACCTCGGTCTAGTGTGTAAAAGCCGATAGTTTTAACTATACTTTTGACACTAGCCATGATCATTAACATTAAGTGATTGAAGTTTGTTCCAATAATCGTTCATAAAGCTCTACGAAACACGCAAAAGAATTAGGTTCAAAACCGGGTGTAAACATGCTTTGCTCTTTTTGTTTCTTTCTCGTTGGAAAGGCCCAGCCGTTTCAAGCATTGCTTGACTACAACAAAACAAATTAAAACCAAATATATATTTCGTATGTAAAAAAAAACGGCAACTAGTTTAACTGAACGTAAAACCCTATGACCTTATTAATTCATGTGGCCAAATTTGGTATCTACTACCCACAGGTTATTCAGCGTTTGACGATTGAGGCCGGGACGATTGTCTCTTGATCGTTAGAAGAAACCACTTGATAGGTAGAATAAAGTTATATTTTACATCCATTAAAGTGCCGAGAGAATAAAGCGTAGTTAAATAAAAGTAGAAACGTGAAAATTTGCAAATCGTTAAGAGACTACTCCACATTATCAAGAAGTGTTTGCCTCATCCTGTGTACGTTAAAAAAAACATAATTGGTGTTCGTTTTAGATACCCAGCTAGCTCATTGCAAAGTATTTGCTACAAATACTGGTATAATTTAAATATTATTCAAATAATATCAAATATCTGTGAACAAAGTTGCCTATACCTATATATGCCTATATCGTTATGATGAAACGATCGTGGTTCTCCCGTACTGAGAAAACTGCTTAGAAGGAGCAGCACTTCGGTATATCTTACGTCTTTATTTGTCTGTCATCTCTGCTCCGGAGGCTAACTGCCAAAGTCTGTATAACTTTGGGCTTTTGACGACCAAATTACTAGTACAAAACGGACCGGGTAGCAACAAATGAGCTCAATGTTAATATTGCTATTAAGCTTATATGAAGTCTGCCTTGCCATTTGGCTGCTTATCCTTGTGACCATGCAAGACGTAGGACAATTTTTTTTTAGAGATAAGTTAACAGCACCCCGCGAAAGCACAGCAATCCTTCTGTGACTAATTTTAATGATGTTTCCACTAGTTTTTTTTCTCTATTAGGCCAAGCAGGACTACACAAACCCACTATATAGCACTTAACTTCACAATAAAAGCGCTTTCGCAAATTGGCCTATTTCTTCAATATCCTCCCGCAATATTGTTCATGATGTGAGCCATTTTTTTTATAGATAGACGTTTTTAATTGTCTGGCAAGCGATATCTAATTATCATCATAATCATGGTTGTCATCATCATCAACATCGAATATACTATAGTTGCATTAGAATGGTTGTATTTTAACGATTCGTTGCGGAAAGCAAGGGAAAAAACACGCGAAGGTGACGTCCTGGGCTGAGCTACCGCCACAAATGTCATGGGTAGTTCTCGTTTGGTGAAAAAGACAGCGTCTGTTGACGGTTCGATCGTATAATGATGGCAGAGGGAGAAAGGGTAAGCGCGTCTGGATTACGGAATACTTTTATTTGTGTATTGTTTTTCTTGCCGCTGTTGCTATTGGAGTGGTAGCCATCTTGATACTAAATACGCCGCTGTGACACAAGCTACCTGAGTGTATTACCATACTTTTTTAGCCTTATGGCGTCACGGTAGTAAACACGCAGCATGCAAACGTATCAATATTATGTTCTCTTTTGGCAAGGAATTGAAATTTGCTACTACCTTTTATCAAGACAGGCTTTAGGACATTGAAAGATGGAAATACGCAAATCGGTCCCTGGGAACGCTCTTTATATGAGTTCAGTTGTCTACTCAAAAGCGCATCCACGTGAAAAAGTAATCCACGACGAAGCACTTGATAGAGCTGATTTCATAACTGTATACACGCGGCTTGTGATTTTTATAGCTTATAAACTAATTGTGTGAAAAGCAATAAATTCATACAATTCGCTTAATTTACTGCTTTATCTATTAAACCATTTAGTACACTATGCAAAATAAAGAGGTTTATTCTTTGGCCTACCCCGATGCCACAAGTATCGTCGCAAATCAGGCAGACCTTCTAAGCTGAGCCTTTGAGTTCTACTACACACACCTAATATTTTTCTCTATATATCTACTTTAATTTATAAAATCTATTTGGTCAATACCGCTGTCTTTGTTGTTGTCTTGAAAATTTCCTTCTCTTGACAAAATCTGTGTCTAGTTACCAGAAGTCGCACACGCATTCATGCAATAAATGTCCCATACACCCTCAGCGTTTTTTTTTTTTTAATCTCGCAATCTTCGTTGGTCGGCCCTAACAGCGATGCAATTCATTCACCTGTTTCCTTCGGGACCAAGTCGCGCAACAAAGTTCCGTCACATAAAGTCGCTTCCTATATTTCGATGATTGACATAAACGACACGATTATTGCGTAAACTTTTTCGTCATCACCATCAGCAGCAGGAACAACCCTAGCCTCGTCTAATCGCCACCAAGAACTCATCAGCATTCAAGCGTGGCCAAGCAGAAAAAAAATAATTTTCTTCTTTCGTATCGTAGGGCAAATTTTGCCGTCGCCGTCCTCCTCCTATTTGCCTCAGCGGTTGCTGTTTTTGCTATACCGATGATTTCCTGCGGTCTTCACCTACAGCTGCACCTGTTGTCTTGAATTAGCATTGCCTGCAGGCGCATATGAAGAACGCGGTGTGCAATCGCGCCCGTAGCAACTTCACCATTGGCTTCGCCTTCAGCAATACGTTTTTGTTCGTGACCTTGAAAACCTCTCACAGCTCGTCAGCTAGCCATAGCGTTGCATTGTTGCTGTCACTGACTGCCGTTTTTGACGACTGATGAATGTTTAATACAGAACAGGACCTGTACGGGCCCACAAGCGCGCCTATATCTGTTGTATTTTTCTAATATTACGGTAGTGCGGTAAGCAGGGGTACTGCTGCTGATATACTTGTGTTTGTCTAAGTGTTTTGTTAAGTCCTATTCGGCTGCGGTGGCGGCCCGGTAGCATGAGAGGTCTGTTATTAGCTAGATTGCTTCTGCCGGTGAATCGATGTCTAGCAACCTTTTACTAGTCTATAGAAACTTTTGGTGGGGGCTTCAGCAGTAGCGGAAACGTCGCTACTGCTTCGCTAAGCTTTGGTAGTGCTCAGTGCTAACAAATGGTTCTGCTGGTCTAAGGAAAAAGACTCCAGCTGTGGTGGCTTTACCGCCGTTCACAGGCGCTATCGTCTGTTTTGTCGGATGGGCAAAAGAAGAAGATACTGGAACACCATTAGATATATATACATTTTGGAGCTGTGACTTTATGTACTTTATTTGTTATCCGTCGCTGCTATTACCTCCACAGAAGTGAACAAAAGAGGTTGGTGGGTGGTTGCCGGTGGCTTTCAACAACTTGCGGCGCGTATAAAGCAATGCCTATTTCTTTTTATTCTGTAAAGTCAATCAGTATGTCTCTGTGCGTGTACACGACGAAATCACCAGAGGACAGTACAACGGGTCGTTCTATTGTATTATAGCGTTGTGTAGGGCATAATGTCGCTGAACCGATATCTCAGGTAGTTAGAGTGATTGAAACGATCATAGGGAAGACTGTAGTGGAAAGAGATACATTTTCTCGAGGTAGGAAGCGAACGGGATCTTCTGACACGGACGAATACCGATGACAATACGGTCACATTATGGTGGTCGCCTGCTACCTCAGCCAATGCAGGTGGGGCATTTTGCACACTACTGCCGTTTGTATAGCAACGACGTTGGTTGTACCGAGAGAGAGGGAGGGAGGGAGGGAGAAGGACAGATGGAGAATGAGGCAGAGGAAGAGAAAGAAGGCGGCGTGGGGCGCTTATGACCAAAGCCAAAAAGATTTGGTAATACACTGTCATTATTTACAGCGTTTTTGAGGCTAATGCCTTTTAGCTTGAATAGTACTGGCGCCGCACAAAGGCAACCTCCTATGGATTCGTAGAACTCTGGTAATTTAAAGGGAGTCGACGCTTCAAATAGAAACTAGCCAGGGCAAGGCTAACAACATGACGTGCTTGTATCTCGTGGTTTGAGCAGCTTCAAGTAAATTATCCCTTGTTCAAAGTTAAACGGAGAAGACTACTCAATGCTGTGTCTACTGAGTGAAAAGACTAATGGCACCTGGAGTTCAGTGTAGATTAACATTTGAGTTAGGAAGAGTCGGGACAAAGTTATTTGGAAGGATAAGAAGCATATGGCTATTAAATAAAAAAAGATATTTGCTTTAATTTCGTTGAAGCTAAATTCGAACAGCAATTAATATTGGGTAGAATTATTTTCGACATTTTCGCATAGTTCCTTTTATTTTTCGCAATTTTTCCTGCTTGATGGAGCGCGAAGACTGCCCTATGCAGTTATTACGAATTATTACATAACTGTACTGTCCGATACGTTCGAAATTAATCTTCTCTCTTACCAACAAAGGCCGCTGTTAGTAGCGATTACGATGAGAAAAACGTGACCGCGCATCAGTTGGGCTTTGGCAGGCAAATTTCGCTCGAAGTACGAACGGCAGCGATTCTGGCTCCATCAGCACCTGCGTGACTTATTGCGTCGATGTAAACTCTCCACTTAATTTCCCAGTCTCAGTTTAACTTAAGCCGTCTTGTTCCCGTATCAGAATCCACACAGAATTATTGCATTGATAAACGACTATTACTTTTGAAACAGCATGCCATTCACAAGGTAACCACTGGAAGATGACGCTGACTGTTCAATGATGTATTCAACACCAGTTAATCGCACACGTTATGTGTCTCGTACGCTTGCAGGTACCGAATGGTCCAATGTTAAATTTGAACAGGCATAATGGTCGTACACGTTGACGTCCTTCACGTTCCGCCGTGTGACCCTTGCTATATTTCAAGTTCCTCAACGATTAGCGGGGGAGGCTAAAAGGGTAACAACCACAGAGCTTACTTAATCCCTTTTGTGCCAAAGACGAACTGTGTGTAACCGTCAGTTTTCGTGTTGCTAGCGCTGTGAGCGGCTGTGCAGCAGACGCCACCGGACGGATATGGTCAGTAATATCGTATTGCTTAACAAATTGTCAAGTTCGCTAAAATTACTTTGCAAAATAAAAAACACTCTTCGGAGTGACTCAGCGAGGTTTATTGACATATTGTATCCGGAGTTTTTCAAGGTCAGGCATATTTTATTGAGGGAACAAATGGATTTCTTAAAAGGTGTTGCCCGTTCGACATGTGGTACTGTAACAGATGCGACCCTAATATCTCACAAATATGTACATATCTAGGACCTATTGGCAAGATTAATTTTCAGTAAATCTTTCGTCTCATATGTTAAATTTCAATTTTGCATATAGATTTACTTGCGTTCTATGGTCATCACGGTGCCAACAGTAGCTTTCTTGTCTATCTGCAAATTTTGTTCTCACTGGAGAAACTTTTTGGAATTTCTCGTTCATACTTACTACCACTCAGTGACAATCAGCATGACCATCTCATGCCCTGTTTCAAACTTGATATAATAATTTACTACAGATATTCTCATTCGACAACTACTGAAGCTTTTACCAACGATGAGACGTTTTAACCTGCAAACTTATTGGTCACTGTTATTACTATTGCGAAGAATGCCCTATTCGCTTTTCACCCGCCCATTCCGTTGATGCCATCATCATGACTATCATAGCTTTTCGAAAGCTATGATCTTACTTGTTAGTTAACAACACTTTTTGCTGTCGTAATTTTACATTACGGCTTACGTCCGCACGCTTCAGCCTCACCTAAAGACAATCAAATCAACACCGATCAAATGTATACATGTCTCATGTGTTTATTTAGCCATATCTTCTTCTATTGCATATCCCATTATAATTATATCATATCGGCATGCACCATGTAGCTCCGATTGTAAGTACTGCGCATGCGCAGCTATGTTTCTATTTACTGCATCTATTTCCTTCTGTCTGGTTCTCTGTGTATGGCACTTGGTCCAGCGGTTGACAAAGATAAGCTCCGTAAGTGTCGGCTAATCTAAATATTTTGGCGGAAGGCACATCCGCTGTCGGCAGACGCTGTGAGCGTAGACGGTACCACCAAAGACAATCATAATAACGATAATAATAATCACAATTCCCTGATTACTTACACAGTCAGTTAGATGCATTTAATGATTCCATTGGCAGTGTCCTTTTTACGACAGAGCATGTACAGCTCTTTGTCACTTTGTGAGGGCAGACTACGTGGCTCTATTGGCCATCGGCGACATTCGCAGGACCCGAAGCATTACATTGGAATGATCAAGCAGAACGGAAACTAGCGTACGAAACCTTTCCTCTAAATTATTAAGTCACTGGACAGGAGCAGTACAACCACAGTACGGACTGGAGCAATTACGAATGAACTCGTCAATGCATGTTAGCAAGAGTATCAATTATTTAGCTTTAGTTTATGCGCGTATAAGGACTCAATAAACGCGAATCAGTGCGGAGCGTTGATGCAACGCTGGGTAGCAGGTTTTATCATTTCATAATGTTATGCTGATATCATAGTAATATTGCGAAAATAAGCAGTAATGAGTAGATAAGTACCAGTACTAACACGGGCGTGGTTCAGCCCTTCGAGAAGAAAGCCCTATCGTAGTATCATACGTATTTACAAACCTTCACGGGGTCGACCGCTGTGTGGGCAAAATCAGCCAGGGTTTCAAAGCCCTAATTATCGTTTTCAAATCGGTACGGATCTAGATCGTGATAAAGGGCAACACTCCTGAGTGTCTGCAGCATAACGGCACAGGTATGAACAATAGCATCGAAACGAATAAATCTGGAGATAAGTCAACTAAGATTTGGCAATAACAGTTTGGCCTTTTGTTTTGGCTCTATTTGGGTTAATAAATCGATTTAAGCGTCGGGGGCCAGACAAAACTGTGTATGTAACGATTCGGCAGATTCTTGTATATTGAGTCGTAGATTTGCATAATATCAACATTTTTATGTACAATTTTACCTTTTCACTGGTACAGATGTGTATTCTCGCACCACGTCGTTTTTTTCGTGTTTATGTGGTTTTACGTTTGAGCATAGATCGATCGTGAGCCTATTTGTAAGATACGAAGAAAGCATTTATTAGTTCCGAATTGATCACATCAGGATATTTTCCGTACTAAGCATGTTACAACAACGCGTTTCTCTTTACATGTCAAATTCGTTAGGTGGTAGAAAAAAAGTTGAAATAGTGTCTCACTACAACCAGATACACATAGTCGAATCCAATAGATTTGGTGATAATAATAAGACGTGTGAACGAGGCGCCTAGAAAAACAAGATAATTAGACGTACAACTATTAACAGTTTGCAACACACGTGTTAGTTGGCTGGTGATTAGCGGTTTTAACATTCATGCTTCTTCGAGAACGCTATATATATATATATATATATATATATGTAGCTCTCGTTCGACAGTTCTATTTTGGCGTCGAAAGCTATCAGATGAGACTGATTAAATTGCTCTGCATAGATTCTATTCTATGCAGAGCAATTTCTATACTAGCTGTACTGAAAGATACTACGTAACCTATTTGGACAAAGAAAATGATTTGTATATTTGCTTGCGGTTCAGTATCTGTTATATCAATGGCAACTATCGTGGGATTGCTATTGAATTTAAAGCCCAACAAAGTGGCCAAAGTATTGTCAAATTTTTGCCTCCCCCCCTCCCGGGGGGGCAGGAACTATTACGCAATTACTGCTAAGAGCAATTCTTAACCTTTTGTTGTTGGTAAGATCTACGAATTTACAGACCTAGGCGCAAGTTTTGTTTTCTCAAGGTAACTCGTTATCTTTGGACAAATAAATATTGGTTAGCAATTCCACTGTATAATTATTCCTGCTGTAATAACTGACGCCTCGTCTCACAATGACTTTATTCAGCATGGGATATCGGTATTACGATGAAATACTATGGGTTCCAAAAATCATTTGGAGTCTATCAGTAGAAATTTTGTACAAAATATGCGAGCTGAAAGGTTTGTCTACCACAGTCCTCTAGTCGAGTTCTTTTCTGATATATATTGTCAAAAGACTTTTGCTTCACCTTTATATACATGTACTAGATTATCGTTTTTCTTCCCAATAATTGTATTGACCGCGATAATGTCATGAATATCGACGTGTTGCTATTGGACGTACATAAACGTCCAAGTGACGTAACCTATTCAAGTACTTGTTTTTGTATTTAATGACGAAATGTCGTCCAAACCGACCAGCCGGTGAAGATATATTAAGACCATCTGCTATAGCGTTATTTCGCCTCTAACATTTGTCCTTTTCTGTGTCTAAAGATGGTTTATCTTAGCCTGCATATGCGTTAGTAGATGGGCCTATGCTGCTGGAGTTACCTACAGCGAGTGCAATTTAACGATATGTGTGTCTTCAGGGTTGCTACACTGAGAGATAACCAGCATATGAACAAACGAATAACAAAAAACTGAGCTAGTCTTCATAATATTTACAAGATGATGCCGTTCCATATAAAAATAAAATGGTAATTCTAGTAGCAGCAAATGCCGGCGATGTAAAGCGGTCAGGTGAGTCTTAACAGCTTTTGTAACAGTCCCTATAATAGGTTAGTGGGTAAGGTATTTGCCTGCTAATCATAGGGACACATTGTTGTCTAGGTTTGAATCTGAGCATAGACAGACAGACTCTGTTTCGTGCTGGAAGCAAACAAACCAGCCAGCCAGCCAGCCAGCCAGCCAGTCGTCTGGCGGAATGCCTAGCGACGATACCGGACGTAGAATTTGAAGCATAGAGAGTCCAGCAGCTTGGTTGAATCTTGTCCACGTCAACTGGTGAATAGACAGCAGATCTGCATACTGCCTAGGTCGTAGTATAGTTCGAATTTCTTGATGGGCAAACCAGGAAGGCACCAGATTGCCCCTACTACCAGTTACGAAGGATGGAGCGACGAATGTTTAATGAGAGCCTATACTGCTAGATAATGTGGGAAACTAATGATTAAATCATGCTGTTATTATTTTGTTTTATTGCATTACTGCTATATCAGTGATAATTCAACTTTTATACAGCCAGTTATACTCTACTAGTTATGACCATGGTGCTTGGTAATATAATGCTGTGAAGCTGTCACGTTAGAGCGATGTTGCGTGGCGGTGACTGCAGCGCCGTCAGCAGCAACGACGGCGGTTTATGATTATTTACGTATTTGTGTGGGATCCTATGAACTAAATTTGTGCGATTTACTGATCACGGTTGACTTAATATTGCAGAGTCTTGGGGAAAAAGAACTTCAAAGTGCTGTTCTGCAGATCTCCAGCATTACGCGATTACGCGTTAGAGTAGAGTGGAAGGCGTATAGAGGTAGAGGTTCGAAGCAAAAATAAAGATGCTGTGAACTGTTGTTAGTAATGGTCAGCACAAACCTACCTTTTATCGGACTATTCCTTCGGTGCGATTTTAAGAAGGAATATGCGACAAATGCGAGAAAGCTTTTATAATATTGGTTTTTTTTTACGATACCACCCCACAGGCACGGTACCGTGGTACCCCTAAGCACCTTTTCAAACAGAGCCTCCTGGAGCGGACAGTTTCGTCCATAAAAGCAACGATGCTGGCTCCTTAACACCCACACATCCTCACATTTACACAAACACACGCTTCGCAACATTAAAGAAGATAAAGACAGGTAAATGTCTTGAAGTCGTACTCAACCATCTTACTAAGCTATTCAGTCCATCATCGAAAGATTCATTAGGGGCACTGCTGTGCGTTGGCGTTGGACGGACAATCGCCTGCCAATAAGCCATCGTCAGTTATGCTTGCAATAAGCGATCGACCACAGTGGTGCTAAAATCACCGTTATCATCAATCTTAGCATCATCAAAATCACAATCATCATCATCCATTTCAACAACACAACCGCAACGCCAACATCTTAGCAGATCAGCAAGCAGGCTGCCTTTCTGCTGCACGCAGATGCTATACTGAAACCCCTTTCTTGCTCGCTATTGCAAACCTATTGAAAAAAGCGCAGTGGGGCTCGATTTCTAGCGACCGATTTCAACATAGAAGAAAGACATCGGACGACGCGTTGGGTGGTGACAACATCTGGTGCAGGTACCTGCTGAAGTTGAATGCCCAGTAGACGCCTAAGGGCAAGGTTCGTTAATTCGTTGAAAGTAACAATTACAATGACTGTTTCGACTTTGCAAAGTCGTTGTATTGGCTGTTCGCACGTATGATTGATAGCAAAATGTGCTCCATCAGTTAATTACTGCCACGACGCAAATGGGCCCGTTTGGTGCGTCCATTCCTTGTGACTGTTGTTGGTGACCCTTAGCTGATTGGGTGGTATATGCAAAGGGCAGGCCATACTATTCACCTACGTAATAAGCATCATGATCTTCTTCAAATATGGATGTTGTCAGAGGAAAAATGGGTGTCTGTTTATTGTGGGTGCTATGATCCATCCGAGCAAAGCTGGGATCGAAGCAAAGTTGAACAATCTTCTAATGCCTTGGCTATTCTGAAAACAAGAGCCTCATTACGCTTGATTAACCCCGTAGTGAGGTTATTGCCCTGAAAAAAGCCTTGGTAAATTGTCGACACTGATGCGTGTAATCAAGGGAGGTGTTGTAGTGTATTGACTAAAGATATTACAATATACCTGTTCTGAAACCAGTGATACGAGATGGAAGTTCTTCTTAGAGAAAGGAGACAAAGAGTAATGTCGAACAATTAATGAAAACAGGGTAAGAAAACAGATATTCAGTTTCTTTACTATATCGAATTTATTTCATAGGGTTTTAAATGTTGCTATTTATTAGCTAACTGTTTCATTGACTATTTAATTCTTTATCGGACTGGCCTCATTTCCAACTCTTTATTCAATGAATAGCACACTAATCTTAACCCGCTAGATTTCGGAATCAATTGTCGCAAGAATCTTGCTCTGTCGCAAGAGAAGCACGATAACTAGTTGCCAAACACTTATTGAGCTTAGCAGAAGCCGGCCAATAACGAATGAAGTGAAACGATGTTTTTATGCAGTCCTAGCAAACACAGTTACTAGTTGTGCTAGTTGAGGGAAGAATCGGTTCTCCTTATCGTGTTTTTTCTGGTGGTCCACTCAACGTGTTTTCTAATATTTTCCTTGACAGCCCTGCTATAAGGTTCAATATGAACGAGGCAGCACCCCGTCGTTGCCTTTTTTATACCTATTTTGTCTTGTAAGCACACAACTGCGATGACAGAGCCAAGCCAACACGATGAATATTTAGCTTATAGGGTAACTCAGCAATGCTCCGTTGCCATGGTAAGCGCTCACTGCATGATCAACTCAAGTAGCAGCTCAAAAGATAGAGATACAGAAGGCTGCAATCTATTCCATGTGTGGTAGCTTTTTATCCGCTATTGAATAGCTACTTTTCCAATATAATACAAAAAAATATTGTTTCTAGCTGACCCGCATCACCAACCGTTAGCCGAACGCAGACAGGTTCACTCAGGTCTACGAGCTCTTTCGACCTGATTCATGTATGCTGCGATATATTGATGAACGGTGGACGAAAATTGTTACGCTGTTCACGCGGGCGTAAATGGAGATTATTAGAACAATACAACAAGACCTCAGATTGCGGTAGGGTCTGCGATGGCTATGTGGGCCGGCAGCCACTGCGGCCGCTGTGTTTGTAGCTACAGGAAAAAAAATAGGTTAGACGGGTGCATTCGACAGGCGCTCGTTCGCTGCTGACTGTTCGGCAGTCGATATGTGACCGCGCGGAGGTTGCGGGTGCAACGTCTCAAACGACCGTAGCTATGGTAGCGGTAACTGAACAGTCTGAATGTCAGCGGTAATGGGCGATGCTGATGGAAAATTGATGCCTAGCGCCCAGGCCGTCGTTAAAACGAGATGTATAAGTTCAAGGAAAGCAACGCGCAGATGACGCCTGAGTTTTTCTTGTTCCCGGGGCTCCTTGAGATCGTGCTAACTACTGCTATGTTTGTCATTATTATTACTGCTGCTATCGTCAATCATGCTTCTGATAATAAAATTCTTGTTTCAAGGACGTTGTGATGCGACACCAGTCATTTGGCACCAAATGTGTGCCTACGAATAACGAGACTCTGTGGAATCAATGAGCGCAGCATGGATAGCCAACAACAGCTAGCTTAAAATGCTTAGCTATCGTTATTGCGACCGCTGCTATCTCGGATAAAATAAAATGTAATAACTGCCAAAATACGTCACTGTCTACATATTTATACGGATCGCTAGAATAGGCACAGATCGCCTTCTGTAGGCGCCTCGAATCTACAATGCTTTACTAGATCGGATCTGTTATAGGAAAGAGCGAAGTAGGAAATTAGGTGCAACCTTAAAAAACCAGTTCAACGAATAGCGAATCATATCCACCAGAGTAGATATTGTCAATAAAGAGCCTAGAAACACCTGGTGTCGCTTACGTCTGCGTGTGCTTCTATAACGTGAGTCATTACGGCATGTGTTCAAAACAAAGTCAGTCACAATACGAGACAACACTGTGCCCTATTACAATAACGATCCTCTGTCCACTTCTGTTTTCATCGTTCTCAGTCCGTTTTCGATTGAGTCTATTGAACAAAACAATCAATACATTATAGCAGGTTTATAGTGTTCTTGTAAAAATTTTCGTAGCTTTTTTTTTCTTTTGGTTGATACACATAGCCTAGGTTCTTCCATCTCTTCTGATAAGCGAATACCGCTACGTCAGCTGGTTTCGAACGAATCTATTTGATTGCTTTTCTGCCGTTTGTGCAATTTGCTGCCTACTTCTGAAGGTATAAAAACTTAGCAGAACCCAACAACCGGTAAAAATATCATCCTGCTTCAACTTGACGATTACTTGACACAGCTTAATCGAAACACAACTTATCATCTAAGATGAATCAATGAAACTAAACAGAAATCAATCAGTTGATTGAATGAATGATTACTAAAAAGACGTCAACCAGAAGGATCGGGTTCATTAGTTGCTCAATTACATTCTCGGAGCAGCTAAATGAAATCGGCAAAAGCATCTAAGTAATATAGCGAATAGAATAGTCAACACGACGATGATATGGTGGACGATGTCAATAGAGGCCACGATACCTAATCATGTGCCCATGTTCCACTTTGTTCAGCCTTTCTAGACAACACGGATACATACAAAAATAACAAAAACAATAGTAATGACAGTTGCTGGAGGCTGTGGCAGTGTTATGCCATTTGTGCCGTAATGGGGATAGCCGATTTCACCGTACGGTTACGTGGCCAACTGGAAAAACAGTCAATCGAGAAGGAACTGCTGGAAGGGATCTGCTGTTTTGTGGAGTCGTTGACCTACTTATGTTTGATGCGCGTCTCTCCTGTTGTTTGAGGAGGTGACACAGTTTGTCTAACATGCAGCCTCATTATTTCGTGCATTTATTGCATCATCGTCGTCGTTGATTCGGTCTTTATTGCAATAACAGTTATGATTACTGTCTTTGGTAGTAGTGGTACGTAAGTGTCATTTTTCGAGTCTTCAAAACGGGTTTTTGAGGAGACGATGGAGTTGATCAATTTGCGAAAAGTTTTCATTTCTGAGGAGCGCGTATCTTCATCGGATTATGCTTAGAGATCTGCAGGCAGTATAAGCAAATTGTCAGGATATTCTCGCAAGACATGCAATACTATTATATTTGGTGAGCGCTAGTGGGGCGTAATGATCAGAGATCCCGTTACCTAAAATACGTGCACGTAACGTTCGTAAGAGAACCGATCAGCCATTAGCAAGATCAGCCCAGAGTGATCAAAGTAGATAATACATTGAGTTTCAGACGAAATCGGTTTGTAATATTTATGTAATATTTTCCTACCTGCAACTGTATGTGTCATGGTGTGGGTAAGCTGTCTGGTAGCCTATCTCAAAAGAACATTCCATTAGCTTAATCTTGAACCAATATACCTAACTATGTAAATAAAAACTAGCTAAATAATGGCTACCTAACAGTGGTGAACTTGCTGCTGGCCCAAGCAACCCTTTCAGTAGTATTTGAATAAAATTTCAGGGTCCCATCTTATGGGGCAGGTACGTAATCTCGTCTATTGCCTTTAATTTTTCGGTGTATCTATAAGTTTACCATCTTTTTCATTGGCACTTGACAAGTATGAATTAAACACTGATTGATTTTGTTTGTTTCATCTATGAAATACCTTTTGAAGTGGTTTTAGAACCATTGTTAAAAAAATCACATTAATATCTACGCTAGTTCAGCGTTTTGCAAAATGTTTCCACAAACGTTTCAACTAAATAGAGATAACGATAACAACAAGTATACCTTTGATGCCATGCGATAGAGTAGATTTTGCAGTACGCGTATTTGTGGGGGCTCGAACACGTTGCCATATCGCTTTATTGGAATCGCTGGTGATGTCTTTCAGCTGCTGACGTCTGAATGCCCGCGTTTGGTATAATATTTACGCACAATGTTGTACCGCCCCTGGCACTGTCCTTGTGCAATCATCTAGGGACTGCCATTTTGGTATTTTCGTGGTAACGCCTGTCGCAACTATTGCCTATATGACCACGGATATGTGTTTGTCATACTAAACGCGTGGATGTGAATAGTTGTAGAGGTCTCAGGCCTTCGAACTGTTAATACTGCTATTAGTACTAATGATATTTTTACTATCGTTGTGTTCGAAATCAGTGTCCCGGTATTACAAGGCTTGCCAGTGTCAACTGCCCTCCTCTTGTGCCCCCACGAAATTACAAACATAACCCCAATTGACGATTAACAAAATACTGTGCCTCGACGATACGTTCATAAGTAATAGATCTAGTCGAAAAAAAAACTACCCAACTTCTTACCCTACCATCAATTGTCGTTTATTGCTGTGTGTAAATAGAAAAGGCTGTGTGTATAGTTTATTTTGTACTCGACCTTTGCCCACCACTTTTAGAGAAAGCTGAATCCATGTTTACCACACAAAACATGTCTTTATTCGACCTCGATACAGGTTTTCATTTGGAGGAAACGGGAACTCGCTGTCCTTGCAGCGGCCACATATTCATTTCTGGTGCCCCTGCAGCCGCCGCTTGCCCCCGCGTTTCGCGATCCGCAATAACGAAACCTCCCTGTACCTGAAATCAAATCGCGCTTTTTGGTGATTTTTTTCGCGCTTCTTCGTAACGTTTTTTTTTTCGCTACTATTACAACAACCGTTCGAGCGGCCGATGCTGAATAGATGTAATTACGAGAACGGGCAGTTGTCGTGGTGTCAGCTCTAAAAAATTGTAGAAAAAAGCTACACCACCATTGACCATGCTACATAACTACTGCAGTGAAGGGGTTTCAAAGGGTTAGGACTGTTAATACTGTCATAGAAGAGAACGTAGCGAAACACACTTACACATACCCACATCGACACAAACAGATACTCATCTATAATGTACAAAACGAGGAAAAAAGGTTAACTTCGTTGCTAATCCTATACACGCTCGTGGAAGTCGTGGTAACAGCCGCAATAAAATAGTTGTCATCGTTAATAACAAACGACAAAACCGAATAAACGCTTATGTATTATATACTACATACTATCGATTGTCGTAATCGCTAGCGGCCAACATCGACAAAAATGCCGACCACAGGCCAGATAGGATAAATTCAATTCAGTGAAAGGCTACATAAACCGTAGCTGGTCATGGCTAGCTACCTCCCCGCGGCCGCTTGTGTAAGCAGTTGCTCCGGGGAGGTTAGCAGAACTGAGAGGTCTCCAGTGGTTCTAAATGAGGCGATCTAGCAGCGAATGAAGTCAGGCCACCGTTTCAACCCATTCATACGGCACCACTGCGGGGATCCACGGGCTTTGGCAAGCGCAGCAGCTTCGGTGGACCACGGAGAAATTGGTGTTATCGCATGATGAACGAACAAATACGAAGAGCTGTATAACAAGAACAATAAAAACAACAGCGGCTGACTGTGTATGGCGCGGGCAAGATTGACTTGCCCGTTTCGCTGTCGTTGAACTGATTGGAAGTGGAAACAGGATTATTAAACGGTACCGCCACGAGCACGGAATTCGGTTGGCCCCTGATTATGACGGAGTAGAATCGTAACAAGCACAGCAGATATATAACGTTACATAAATACATGTATGCGGTAGCGGTCAGGTGATGGCTAAGGCAGTAGCGGTGCTAAACCAACTTTGCGTAGGTGGTGCCTTCATTTCAAAGATTTTTTTTACAGTATCTACAAAAGGACAAAAAGGACGTACGCGCATCTCACGGCATAGCTAGCACTTGTGGGAACTCTAAAGGGACTTCAAAGCGGGACGCTCTGATGCATGTCAGGCCGAGGATCGGTGATGATAAAAAAAATTATCTTTGATCCTACAAGAAGCCACAAAAACCTTATAACTTGCTAATGCGAGAACTAATAACTAAATAAAAGTTAGGATGGCAGGCTAGAAAGAGGTATCATAGCTTGATGCACAAATGACGATGTCGTTGTGGCAAGTGGTAGATAATCTGTCACAGACAAAATAGTACTGCAAAAACTCTGGTACCGTTTTAAACAATTCTTAAAGGGATGACACTACTTATTGCGATCATATGCGGTTTAAATAGGACTAGACATAGAACTATGTGATATAGATTTAGTATAGCCGTTAAGTTACTGCCTTTACGATCCATGGAGGTTCTCCGCCTGTACAGAGTAAAAGCAAAATTATAGATGCATTTTCTGACGTCGCCATACTCATCGCAGGCATTCTACAACGCACTTTTGAACTGAAAGTTCCTGATCATATCTAGCGTTACAGGCGGCGACACCTGTGTCATTCCACACTATATTTTAACTTCAAGCTGAATTCGCTGTCCAGTTTAACAGTCGCGTGATACCGACTGTTTTCACGAAGTGGATTTGTTAGAGGGCATGGTACGCGCTTTCAGGTGGGAAGCGGTAAATGTAGATGAACGTCGTCCTTGATGCCGAGACTAAATACACGATCTGCAAAGGACGCCGCCAGTGAGATACCGTTTCTCACTCAATTCGCTATAGGTTACAAGGTAGGCACAGCTTTTCTCTCGAAGAAATCATGATCCAGTGATAGACTGGCAGCCCCCCGTGAATCACAGCCGTTCGCCTTACCATCACTAATCACAAATCGTTAAAGCTGAAAAAAATGCGACAGTTCATACAAGGCAAAGCATTTTCGAATCGTGAACAAGTCGAAGTACCGATACTGCTGGGATTCTAGTATGCGCACTAGTTTGAATGCGGTTACCTGAGTAATAAAAGGGTTTTTCGACATATCCTGACGGATAACAGCCCCAAACAGATCATTCGACAAAAATGGGCCTAACCTACGGTCAAATTAATGGGAGAAATTGCTCACTTAAAATGTCATTTTTTTTTTAAATAAACGGTAATATTCTATTCTAAGAATTGAACGCTATCGTATGTTTTCCGAAGAATCATAGCTTAGTCAATTATATCGACACCGATTCATTCTTAGCTAGCTGGGCATATTCTCATTAATAAATTTGAACAATTTTACGTTTTTTTTTTTTTGTAAGCGCAAACAGTTCCCATAACATCTCTCATTCGCAAACACCGGTTATCGAACATTTTTTTTTGTCAATATAGTATCGTCATAGATTCAATTGACTCTTACTTACGGAGCAGGAAAATCTCAGCTAGTTTATCGTTCGATTCACCTTATTAAACAATACTTACGCCGACAAGTTCAAGGCCAGCATTGTTGAGCTTCAGTAAAAACTCTTCACAAAAAGTAAATGCTTCTGAAGGGTGTGCGCATGTGAAGAATGGAAAATGCTGAATTTGTTTGCCGTCACGAAACTACCCGACCTGCACATGATGCTAACGCAGTACACCGCTAGTGCCGATCTATTTTGGTTTCCACACCTATCTATGATAATGGGATGGGCTAAGTGTCATTCGTTTACTCCTAGTCAGTCCAACTATAACACAATATGGCGAGAATTGATGAGAACACTAATTGGTTACAACAACATTAGCAGTACATAACGTTTGGGTCAGTGTCGGAATGGACAATAACGTACAGACAGGGCTAGTGTAGAAAATCTTTTGTAAGTTTGCCCAGATAGGGCCGCGGTTGTTATTATGCCCCAATAGATGCGGTTGGTTCTTGGATTCAATTCGGCATGAGCAGACTTCTTTTCATATACTTCTGTATGGAAAGCACGGTAAATATGATATTACAATAGCTATCTGAGTGCGCATGCTCAACGCCTTACCTGCAAATACCTACTTCAACTGTATAAACTGTTATGATGACAATAATGATGTAGTTCGTTTCAACAACAAAACACAAAATAATGTTTTTTTTTCTAATTAACGCTATAGTCGTGTACAATGTCTCTTCGAGGTGTATGCACTTGTGTTCTTTACGGTGTTCCTAAAAACGATCTTCGTTTTGGCTAAGAAAAGGCTGCATAGAAACCTACGTGTAATGCTGTTTGTTGGGGATAGATGTGTAGATAGATATATATATATATATATATATATGTAATTCGATGGTTTCTTTATTTGATGGACAGTTTCCCTAGCTCATCCGGGGGACGACATCAGCTCTAGTCTAGGCCAGCGATAAAGATTTCTTGCTATTTCCGCTGGCCTCGACGATGTAGCTGTTGTGATTACGATACAGCATAGTTGCCTATAGGATATACACATATGTACATACACATGTGATAAATGATAGCTTCTGATTTTTCGTCAGCTATCGGCGGTCCGAACTAGCTCTTAGCGGCCTTGACTAGTTCGTGATTCTCCATGTACCATACTTATGTTCAGCCGTGTGAGCGCGTCTGCTAGCGGCGGTCGCAATAACGAATTCGCAATCGACATAAAGTTCGAAGCACTCATTACAAACTTAATGAGATGATTATTGTTCTTAGTATTTCGACATTGTTCTTTAAATTGAGTCAAACCGGTAATGTTTCGAGTTTTACGTACGGTATCATCGTTAGGTATTCGATGGGACGAAGTCTGTCTATACCCGAGTTCGAATCTAGACCACAACTTTACGTTACCCGCCTAAGATATCAGGTGGAATGGATGATATGGGGGAGTACCTAGATTGCTGCCTGCACGCAGGTGTTCCATGGTCGACCACTATTATCTTTGTTATATGCTGTATATACAGATATCATTATGGTTAGGTCATTAAAATTGCGCCAATGTATCTTATACTTTCTGTACCATTTTGCTAATTCGGTGTCTTTCAATGAATGGCAACGCAAGTAATTATGTCACCTACAGAAACGCTAAAGGGGCAGCACTATAAGGCCATATGGCACTGAAGATTTAAAACAGTAGTTATCATGTTTGTAAACAAATTGCAAAATATTTAACATGCATGAAACGTACATGCAATTCTCTTTTCTTCTGTTCGTAATTAATTTTGAAACCAATCAACGAAAGATCATCGGATCAGGACCATTTTAACGGATACGATTAAGTTGGTAAGATTATTTAAATACACACAAAGTTTTGCCGAAACATTGTTTACTGATGTCGTGAACTGTCGATAATAATTAGTAGATTTTATATGGTTTTGTAGTTACCAGGTAACTGTCATGGTAAAAGCGATCACCTTATAATATAATAATAAAATATTATAATAACAATGTCAATATCGTGGACTGAGCGAAAGAGTGGCAAATTGAATCTGGCTAAATTTCAGGAATCTAACTTGGAACGAACGTCAAAAAATACTTCATTTTTGTTTTTCAACAAAGCTTACACTCTTCGAGCAAACAGAATACACGAGGACCGGCTTGAACAATCGTTTTCATATAAACTCGTTCCACGTCTCTGTGACAAATGTCGATAGTAAAATAAGGTCAGTGATGTTAATTGTATGCATTCTATGCTAATCACTTCTATCTTGGTAAAGTTTACCACCTTGGACACGTCGCCGAGGTAAGCGTTTTTCAAAAACATGTGTACCGCAGGTCTGACAATATTCTTTGCGCCCAAACGAATTGACAATATATTTGAAGAAAAGTGAAATCACAATTTATGCTACCACCATAGTCGCTTTATATACGTTATATATGTATATATATATATATATATATATATCTCGAACGCGAGTTATATCATTTGTTTTCGATCTACTTCGTGCTACGCAATCTGTGAGATTTGCTAGCGCCGATGAACGCTTGCCCTGTCTCGCATTGACGCACGTAGCTCAAGTCCCAGAAAGTTGCTGTTTTCGCTGCTGAACATTATGTTATTACCCTTGAAACTAAATCAGTAGGTGGTGAATTGGCGAAGATCCTCAGCGTCAAAAACAACAAACAGAAGGTACGGTTTGAATGGTTCTGGATAGCAGTCCGATATCAATGGAAATGACTATAGGAAATTTAACGTACGAAAACAGATACTAGCGTATATTAATGATCTGGTGCGTTCGAGATCGGTTTCGCGTAAGCAAACGAGTGTCATGCTGTAATTTTACCAATGGTAGATGTGTTTATGTGTGCCTTCTACTCATGTACGATGCAATGGAACTATTTTTTCATTTGGTTTGAAATAGTCTCAATTCTACGACATGTTATCATACCGAATTAATGGAGAGCGGTCGGGCATGACGATTTCCATGTCAATTCAATCGTTCGTATTAAGCGAACAAGGTAGAGTTAGAGAGTTTATGCATATCGGAATTGTGTGGAGGTTTCATTTCTGCTGCGAAAAAAAATTTGCTAAGGAGGAACACCTGAAATCTCTGTTTTGAAATACATGGCTCGTCCAAAAAAATGAAACAGTCTTAACCGTGAAGACTGCGACATAAGCCGTTAGGGATCCGCTATAAATTGCCCCGGAACAATGGCATGGTCTCGTAATACCAGACAGAATCGGACGAATATAGACGTAATCTATAATGTAGTACATGTGTACTCTCAAGAAACTATATTTCACACTCTACATATATACTGAAAAAGAAGCCTGTATCGATCACAAAAAAAAGCTGTTTGCAAGTTTCTGGAAGTGAGATATTATAATACTGCGGTGGCCCGTTACAGAATCGCTTAATATTATCTTGCCTTTTTTTTGGTGGGTCATGACTTAAACGTTCTGCCGAGGTGATTTTTTTGGCGATACGCCAACGAGACTAGACTTTGTTTGATCGATCTGCAACGAAAACGCGATTTTTGAACAGCTAGACTATTTAGAGCACGTACAGATTATTTATTACATATCATACACTTGCTTAGCAGGACTGATGTTCTTCTAGGATACTTAAGAATGACATACCGTGTATGAAAGCAGCATTAACTAATTATAAACTTCATTAGACAATATAGTTTAATCACACTTATTTCTGTCTCGAAGTTTACAATAAACGTACTTCAGTCTATACTGGGCTTCGGCTGCAAGACTATAGAACTTCGTCCGACATCTTGCTCTTCGAATCGCAAAACAATAGATGCAACAAATCTGAGTGTTCGCAGTGGCGTTCACTCAGTCAGAGCCGTGGTTAGAGCATGCAGTCATCGACTGCATGCAGAGTGACCATTCAGAAAAAGGACGCTGCGCTCGGAACTAACGACGCTTAAGATAATGATCAGGACTAAGACGTAATATTGTTCGGATTAATACTGATTAGTGTTTATTCTTTAAGTTATTCACTCAAAAAGGTATTTTATCGAGGTTCTAACGGTGTTTGGTTATAAGTTCATCTTAAAGAACCGTGGGCTTTATGCCAAATTCTAACTTTTTTGTTAGAATGGAGTTATGATTCTATGTTTTCGACATCATTCGTAGGGAAATCACTTGGTCAACCTTGAGAGCGGACAAAATTATTTACGCTGAACCTGAATTCCAAGATCCCAAGAGAGTTTCAGATCTAGGGGAAAAGAACCGTTATTAAATTTTTGATTATTTGATTTGAACGTACGCAACTTCGCCGCTGCACGAGCACTAACTACCTATTATTTGAGTATCAGTTGAGTACCTTACGAGTTAAGCACAAATCTAAGGTGACAATTCGCACCATATATCTTTCATGCCAAAATTTATCAGCGCAGTTGTGTAATATGAATTTTGACAAATTCTGATAGATTACCATCATCTGCAACATTATTATGAGAATTACATCACCTCATATCTAGGGGATGTTGCGTTGTTAGACGAAAAAACAAAAAGAAATTCGGCTGCTTCTAAGTTTCATAAAAGTACGAAAAAATGTACCTCCTTAACATTCGGCCGGTTCAGTAGAGATGCCTCGCCTTCGCGATCTTCACGGATGGGCTTGAAAATTGTCTAGTTTGATGCCGAAACATTCGCTGATCTTTTTTTTTTTGTTTTAGAAGTTGAGCTGCAGTACTATAGCTTGGCTCGACTTTATACCTAATCAGTACTTGTCTTAAAACCTGCTTTGTGTACGCTCGAACTGCTCGATCTAATTTAGATACGGTCGATCCCGAAACTAAACCTGAAATAAAACTACGTTTCATAGAAGATATCGAAGTATTCGCTTATATTATCATTAAAGAGGCGCAGTAACTTATTGCTTCTGAGCTGGAAGAAACCACTTTAGGCTTTTATCTACTACGCCTTAGGTGAACGGTCGAGGAAGTCGTTAACAGCATTTGCCCTGTAATGACTGAAAGGCAATTGCAAATAAATTGTCGCCATATAAACAGAGGTCGTCCTGGCTAGCTGTTTGTTCACGAGAGCTTTCCTCTGAACATGACGTCACGCCATGG
The DNA here is from genome assembly GCF_002443255.2 of Varroa destructor. Taxonomy (NCBI): domain Eukaryota; kingdom Metazoa; phylum Arthropoda; class Arachnida; order Mesostigmata; family Varroidae; genus Varroa; species Varroa destructor. The sequence goes on along the minus strand of NW_019211454.1, from coordinate 9,004,613 downwards.
TCCATTCAGCTGAGTCCAATCGTCTCACGTACGAAAAGAGAACTCGGACTCAGTTGCGAGCCATGCTTAGCTTAACGTGCTTGTATTCTCCTCGAAGACTAATAGCTGTGTCGCCACACTGACGCATACAAAGACGTGCTGTCGAGGGTGATATGTTGGGTTAGCTTTTTGTAGTTCGACTCCTTTTTACTGCTATTCTCCGCCTTCGTCTAAATGGCAACAGGCTCACAATGCAATCACATCGTGCTTCGTGTTCTCCGTACGGTACCTGGACCGGTATCGCTTAGACACGGCTGGCTTCTGCCAGCACGAAACGAATATATCTATGCCCGGATTCGAACCCTAGACCACTAAGCGTATCTGCGTTTGGCGAGCAAACATGTCACCTACAACACAATCATGGGGACTAGGAAAACAATCAGCGCTCTACTGCCCCGCAAGGAAATGTTGGTGTGTGTAGCCATCTCAGTCTAAATGATAACGATTCGACATAATGACGTGCGCAGCATGAAAACAAAAACGATACAATAGTTTTTCTAATTATATATATATGGGGCATGATGTCTACGTCGAAACATACCCAAGGGCGAATATTACCACGACGGGTAAAACCAATTTCTTTCGGTTGGTCATTTTTTGCAAAAATGGCCGTTTCGTAACTAAGTTGACATGGCACATAATTGATAACAATGGAAATGGGCCTCTAGCGTAAAACAGATACACAAGTCGTACGTTGGCAAAGGGGCAAGACAAAACGAGGTGTTCGGTAGAGGACTAGATTGCTTTTCGAGGAAAAGTGAACAAAGAACTAGAAATTATTAAACTGGGCTGTGACAAGGACACGGGACAGGTTCTCTAGGAAATGGCTTTATATTGGAAAGCAGGGACATTTTGAGGAAGCCTCATAATCGAGACGAATGGCTACCAATTAAATAATCAGTGGTGATCAAACAACGAGAACAGCAACAAAGCCGAAGCCAATAATTAGAAATAACGATGCATTAACTATAATAGCAATAATAATAGTATCTTAACATTGTCGGCAATAGTGGTGCGCCAGTTCTCCAGGGAACAAGCTTGCTAACGAATAGACAAACTTCCCGAAAAAATTTAGAGAAGCTGCTGTCCATTGGTAAAACTTACAATTAGTTCCAACTAATTAAATCGTCACTGTTCTAATAAGGCATTAAATAATGAATAAAGTAAAGCAGAAAACGGTGTTATCAGCAAAAATCAACCTTAGACAAATCCTACAGAAGCAAAAGGTTCAGTCAGTTGTTTTGAGCGTTACCGTTATCGGTGTTTGTGAAGGACATGTTTGAAAATTACATATATATACATGCGGGAGGCAAAGGCCTATTTCGTCTATATTTTCTCAATAAAAAACGAACTCAGCATAGCTGCTTAGTCATTGCCTATATTATTAGAAATTTGTCTACAAACGGTCAACTGTATTTTGCAGCGCAGCAGGTCTCATCTAAGCAGGTAGATGAAAAGGCCAAAAGCAGCGGCTGTTTATATTTATACAGTGATCTCACTCTGAGAACTGTAGTAGTATTTACGACGATAACAACTAGAGCCAGGCCAATGAAGACGACAACCCGCGTTGTTTTCCTAGTTCGAGTCGAGCTTTCCGATGCAGCCAGCTCGTCGCCAACAACCGCTCGGCCTTAACTCCGTTCGTGTATCAGCTATCGACATCTGCAGAAACGTACGACGTATGCCTAATAAATAGTGATTCAAAAATGAAATTCAGTGACATCATGGAACTTCCAAATCTAGTCAGCGTTGATCGTAGCTGACCAATCGTGTCACGATATTGTCTGTGAACCATTGCCAATTGGCGTTGCAAAGCCGTCAATGACGATAGGACAGAATAAAATAATTGATGAAGAGGTATACATTTGTATGTCCCTCGGTGAATTTGGCCCCTTTCGTTTTATTGAAATCGTATATAGCAGTGGCTATCGTTATCAAGTCAAGAATTGCCACCACCAGAGTACAGTTTACTTCCACCTTCGGAATCCTTCGGTGTCCAACAAAGTCAGGGGGCCAACGAGCGTTCGGCGTCACTCCTGAGATAATGTTAGCTTAATAGCACACGCATTGTAGTCTACGCAGGTAGCACAGGTCTTGCCATAGATTGCAGCTGAGAAGTTGCGCAGATTGAAAACAGACCGATGCGACACGGGCTTGGCGCAGGCAGGACGAACGCAACAGTTTGCTGAAAACGTTTTATTTTATAGCATCATGAAATTATTAAGTAAAAATAGGCTCCCGTCGATCATAATAAGCATTAAAAAAATAGAGAATCAATACATGTTGGTATTTTGGCGGATCTTAGATTTTTTTTTGAAGTATCTCACCAAAATTCCGGGAACCTTCCACATTTTATGGTACGGTACAGAACTTATCTCGAAACTATTTTTATCATAATAGCAAGGTAAACAGAAAAATTCACTTCTGTATATTGCCGAGTCGAAACATTGGGGCACTCCTCCAAAAGAACTAAATGTCTTGTGGACAAGCAAAATATCAAAATGCAATCGCCCTTCTTCGTCGACCTTCTCCCGTTAACTACTGCCTTCGTGGTATAACGTTGTTACGACCTGTCACGTGTAACGCCACCGACTCAACATGGCGGGCTGTGCTCTTAACGTCGACATCGGCCCTGTTAAGGATGTATCGATTATGGATAACTGAGTGAAGCGTCAGTGTCTTCTCCCACCAAAAACATTCATCACTATCCGCTAAGCAAATGGCGCGGCCGACAGTTTCCGCTACGCTTATTTATATAACAGACCGCGTCGTCTGTTACTACCACTGTTTATCCCTTTGACTTGCCCGTAGAACAGCGCTCCGGGCTTCTTTTTGATACGTCTGCGTTTAACTTTAAAGACGGGCAAAAGTAGCAAAGTGATTAGGCGGATGGTAAGGCAACTGGCGTGATGTTGAAGATGATGGGCAAGGTATGCTGATAAAGGGTACAACAGAAAACGAGGACTATATAGAAGATGTTCGTGAGGGAAGAGAGCTACAACATTATGATTAAAAACTATAACAATGGCATAATAGTTATTATTGTGGAACAGCCGGAACGCCTCATAACGCTATTACGGCAACGATAACGAAAGAGAAAATGATCGAATGGACCAGGGAAAACAGTCGAACCGTACCGAGAGTAAGGAATAGTATATACATAGAAGGTCGAATCTAAATATGGATAGGAGAGCAGGAGATAATTGCAGTGATGCCTGGTGAGAATAAGGCGAATCTGTATTACCGCCTATTATTATATGCATACGACAGTTCGAGCTGGCTGCCACTGATTAATACAATGTATTATTGTTTAATGTTGTTCCCGAAAGGAAGACATTTGGAATTGAATATGTAAATAGAACAGTGTGATTCCATTGATCGCTGGACCCAAACGTGATCCGGTAACTAGCGGTGGACGGTTCGGAATTTGAGCGTAACCAAAGTCAGTTCTAGATAGAATCATTAGAACATTCAGTTATTGATCTAAGACAGCTTTGAGCTCTCATAAATAAGAGTTAGAATTATAGCTTCGACATGGTGTTCTACGTAGCTTTTTACAATCAATGTTAATGAAGTTGATTACTGCAATTCGTGCGGCCCGCTGTAAAACTATGAATCGAGCTCATGTGATGATAGGTTTTGATCTGAGAAAAAATCACGTTCCCGAGTAACTTGCTATTTGTATTCACTGTTCGTATTGCGCAATCGATTTTGCCTGTGTCCGCCCTGATTCGTACCCTTCGTAACACAGTTGAAATTTTTCGACGTCGTAATAAGGCCAGACAAACAGCTTCTAGAAGAAAGTAAGTGAGATTTCGAGTTTTACATCGGGGACTTGCTTGGGACGAGTGGTTCCTTTCTTCCGGTGCAAAGTGTCCACGTTCGGTTTCGAACCTAGGCCACCTGACGGGTCCTTCGCACAACTAGCTCGTCGGTTGGCTCACGTGACTGCCGTCACACAGTTATGATGGTAAACGGCTGAGATTCGCTGAATCGTTAACATCAAATCTAGCGATAACATTGGCAAGTCACTATGATAATTGAGGTGAGTGATATTTTAGCCCGATGTTTATTCAGACATTGACAGTTTTTTCGGGTGATGGTCAAATGATATGGACCATGCTGGCCGTGGCCGATATTTTAGCGGGTAAATTTAGATGCTTTTTCCTTGACACGATAATGTCGGCATCTGAGATACTTTTATATTATAAATTATTTTCGTTTACCAATTTAGCACACCTAACAGCGAGACGCTTAGTCGTGCTTTTACAAATGATTTTCTAGTTACTATATCTTATAACCGTAATACGTCCACAAAATACCGCAGTATATGAATTGCTGTAAGTAGTGATTTTTACAGCAGTCAATCAAAAAAAACCGTTATTATCATAAATCAGACAGAAGGGGATGACATTCGGCGTGAAAAAAAAAACGTATTCCACGGACATTATCGATAATGTGGCGCAATGTGGGGGTTGAATAGGCATATTATCTCGAACTTGTCGAAACTATCTAAGCATTTTTGTGTGACTTTTTTTTATATTTCATCGAACGTATTGTTGCTCTTTTTGTGTGTATGTGAATATAACGTGAAATTTTTCATTTCATCTATCTACCAGAACGTATTTAGTGCCGCTATTTATGTGTGCAGTAATTTTTTCGACGCCCAATTAAATCTGCATAAATTATGACGAAACGCCAGATAATTGCTCTTTATTTTTACTTGGTTATTGATTGCTTTACTTTGCTTTACAAACATAAATGGTTGAAGGGTCCGGTGAGGCATCGGCTTTAATCGGAAAATTTTACTGGGGCGACGTTATGTCAAACAAAAGAAAAAGCGACGAAAAAGCCTATCTCTTGTCTAGGAGATAACATTGCTGTGTATAAACACTTAAATTACTTGGCGGTTGATCCTATAGGCGATACGAAAATAGAGTTGCGACAATTGGCAAGTAGCGAAGTTGGCTTTGATAGAGGCTTGCTGTTAACGACTAGGTCCGTCATTGTCTTCACCATAACGTAAAACGGATGTTATATATAGTGGCTCCTGCAGCGCACTAATTGTGAGCGGTTTGCCGCTGAGAACAATTGCCGCTGTGCAGTGTTGATGCGGAGGGTTGAAGAAAATCTCGTTAGCTTCACAATAGCCCGAGTTATGAAGCACTGACGTTAACAGCGACTCGCCTCGACGGGTTCAACTAACCTACGAAAAACCAGCTTTCAATATAGATGAATTTTTTTGCATCTTTCATTATTAGTTCTGCACTGATAGCTTTCCTTTATGTCTAATAAACATAATATATGGCGTTATTATATTGTAGTATTGTATTTCATGTTGCTAGTAGTTAGCTGTCGAATTTTGCATAAGATTATACAGTTTTTTTGTCTAATGTTTCAGATGCTGGCGTAGTCACTTCAGCGGATCCGACGCAAGGAAAAGATATCCTTTTGCCCCCCCGATATGCGCTCTGCCCTCCAACGCTGTTTATCAGGATTGCGGCATTCCTTGGAGCTTCTGCAGTCACCCTTGGCGCCTATGGAGCCCATGGTGAGGTTTCTAAGTAGTCCCCTAATTCTGGTATAGTTGGTTTGCTACGACTCACAGACACTATGCTAATCACAATATTTCGATGTTGATTGAATGACAACGAATCTCTAATGGTGTTATTTCTACCCTAAAGCTGGTTCTTTCAAATGAAATCGGGATTAAATCGAAAGGCATAAGAAACTTATAGGGTAGATATAGGGTTGTTCCAAAGGTGGTAATAAAGCTCTCTTAAACGTATATTTTCAGCTTCGGATCTTTCCACGCCACTTACCCACCCCTGCCTAAACGCTTCGAAATTGTATCAGGTTCTACTACCGTTGTTAAGCATAGCCTTAGACGACTGACCCCTTCCAGCTCAAAACGGGACTTGCCTGAGTCTCAAAGCGGAATATTTAATGGCTATCGCCTTCTACTCACGCGGCACGTGACGAAGCAAATGTTCAAGATGTATCATAGTTCGTAACGTTATGGCGCGAAACGAATCTGTGAACATTAGGTGTCATGCGTGCAGAAGACGCAAAGGATTCCATGAACACCTGTACTTTTTGATTAACCCATATAACACAATACTTGTCCTAAAAATCAAGGTATTACGTAGTTCAATTAAAAAGGAAGATTTAATGTCCTATCCCATTCTACTATACGGTAGATCGTGCCTCACATGAACGTGCGACATTGTCACTAGTTATTAAACCTCTTGCCCCCGGAAACAATTTCGGGCTCCTAACTTGAGCGTAAAATGTTTATTTTTACTATTGTAATTTGCATACAAGCGAATCGTTAATTGTTTGATAATATTTGGCCTCGGATTGGCTGAAGAGTGATTCTTCCGGAAGAAAAAGAACATTGCTCGTGATTGTCACTGGGTCAACTCATATAATTTAGCTGCAGCGCCCGCGGTGTCACCGATTGAAAATGACGTCGCCGCAGAAGTCGCTTCGACGAGCTAGTGATATAATACGGTTTACTACGTGTCCAGCATCTAAACAGCGTTACAGTCACTGCTATTCGACATACGGGTTAACGACACCCTCTAATCTTATATATTATTATCCTGGATATTGACCCGTATCACTGATAACACGTGCTGACGTTTTCTCAGCGCCCGCTGCAGATCGTAATCGGCGTTTTCGATCGCACCTAACCGCGGTGACTCCATTGAACAAAGCCGGCCTACGGTATTTCACGACACTCTCGTCCCCAGTCACTACATCAAATAGGCATTTGTCGCACGTGGCTATTTAGTCGGATGCCCTCTATTTGCTACTGTTATCGTTATAATCATGATTACTATTAGTATTGCTGCTGCACCGATCCGCTATGAAATCATTTCCTTTTGAGATCGATTATGGGATTAATGAATCGTGCCATTCATTGCATTGGCGTCGTCCACTGTCGTGGCCCATTTGCTATTCTCGTTTATCTATTTACCTAGATCTTTGGTTAGAAATGTAAGTATTTTCGTTCCTTATAGCGTACGCCATAGCTCACATGTGTGTGTGTGTGTATTTTATCGACTGTCATCGACTGATTATCTGATAACATCATGTTTAAATTGCTTTCTCTGACTGTTACTTCCAGTAGGGCAATTCGTTTTGTGAATGGGGTGTGATTTGGGCTCCGGCCGACTCGGCTTCTGCCCATCACCAGCAGAGCAGGGAAGTTAACGGACCATCTCAGTAACAAACCGTTATATAATGGCGGTCACATCACGAACTAGTTGGCTTCCGCCTTCCATTGTATAGCATAGGCATAAAACAGTAATGCATATTGAAAACAATGCTGTGAATATCTTAGTCGCGAGTTTGATGCCGTCCACGGACCTTCCTTGTGATGATGAGGATGTCCTTCTTTTTTGCCTTTTGTTTCCTTGAACTTTGCCGGGGTCCGCGTGTTAACTGAGTCTAGGACAAATAGCAATACGGCTTAAACAATTCGGAATTGTTGTGTGCTGTCGTTTTGTTAGGGTTAAATTGCTTCTTTTTAAAGTTAGTAGCGCTTTCCAGGCGTTGTTGTCGTTGATGTTGCTGCTGCTGCTGCTGCTGCTGCTGTTGCTGTTGTTGTTGTTGTTGTTGTTAGCGATGATGTTCTTCGGGGGTGTTTGTCTGTTTGTCTGTCGGCGGTAGATATTTTGGCTTCGTTTCTTCAATATATTATTTTTCGTTGAATAGTCACCGCAAAACAGTCGTAATTCAGTGGCTGCTGTTGAAGTAAAAAAATCGTTGTTACTTGCCCAGCCCCCCCCCCCCCCTCCCCGCCTACACTGCCATCATCATAAATACGATCGGGAAGGTTTTAAATATTTCCATTATCATTTTATTATGCTATTGTGTCTGCCGGCGTTGCCTCTTGGTCCGTAGCTGTAGCCATTGTTGTATTTTCGTATGGCCGGCGGTCTCAGCGGGACACGCCCGGTAGTCGTTCGCCCACTACTCGGTTTACTGTGATTACTGCAACGTAATGAAGACCTTGCACACGCTGGGTTAACTAACATCATTATAACGTTACTAATAAAACCGAAGATCACTTCTACAATCATAAGTTCTATAACGGCTCAATTCACCATCGCTAATCGTTCCATCGTTTATTTTTGGCCTCTGGCACTTCCTTAATGGTTCCCTCTCTCCGGCAACGTCCATTCTTTTTGTTGTTCTTTTTTCATCACACCGCAACACGTGATCAGGCCAGGATGGAGGGTAGGCTATGATGCTAGTCGATTACGTAGAGCCTTTAGCCTTCTTTATGCTTCATCAATCGTCATAAGGCGTCGGAAAAGGGGAAGCTGGAATGAAAATCTTCTTTTTAGACAGTGGCAAATCCTCATGGGAGATTTAGTGAATAGTAAACAATTTCACTCTGCCATCTGTCACTCATCGAAACGTATCGGGTCGAGAAAAGCTCATATCGGATTGGGTTCTTCGTACAATAGCAATCGCGCACTGGCTATAGTAGGTAACCGCAGTATTACCAGTAATGAGAGCTCTGGCAGAGTTCATTTGTCTGAGATGGCTCTGACTGCGGAGGCAATGGCGTTCGAGGAAGCGTTGGTAGCGGGTGCCGATGATGTATTCTCTTTGGATTACTAAACGAACGCATGTTAAGATGCGCGAAAAATAAATCGCTATGACCTATGAGGCGTTCAAAAAAGTCAAAAACTGTCCGCTTTATGTTGCACTCTATCAGAAGAGAACCTATAAGGGTACCGCTTGCTAGCATTCAATATATATATACATGTGAAAGCTATTAGTAGACCGTAGGTCGTCCGAAGCGAGTTTAAAACGAGAAGTATTTTTCGTGTTTTACGTTCGGACATTAGAAGGCTGGTTTCTACCAGTGCAGGACGAAGCACATCTACTCCCAGATTCGGAGATGCACTGCCGCGTGGTGTCTCAAGTTTAATAGGCCAACGCTTTTCGATCACAACGACACGAAAAGAGATAATGAGCTGACGCTGTTCAAGTACCATGCAACGACACACAAAACTTCCCTAAGAAGATCAAATAAGACGTTTCGAATAGCCCATGCAATATGGGGCGAGCCCATAGCATGATGAAGTATTATATTTGGTATGTTTATATGAACCGATCAGGTCGAACGGACCCAGGTTCCGATAAACACAGCTAATTTAAACGGGCCCGCTCTATTTATTAATGTCGTGATAATACTATTCCGGTGTCCATCTTCAGTTACTGTTAACAATTAATAGTTTCTAACATTACTAATAAATTTCGAGCTGTAAGGGAAAGATTCGAGCATTAGGTGCGAGGCTCGAAGACAAGCTGCGAGAGTTTCGCATTTGCTACTTGTCAAACAGCAGGAAAATCTGGCTAGAAAAATATGTGGGAATGACACGTGCGCGAAGGTTATCCAGACAGCCTTTTTACCGCCTTTCAAATCCAAAGATATAATGTCAAATTCTAGTTCTTTTTTCATTGACTGTCGTGTAGTTGACGACATGTACATGGATGTGAGGTTACTTCGATAAGTTGTTTTATCATTATTTTGCGGTAATGACTGACCCTTGCCTAGCACGGCATCTTCACCCGTGATAGCGCCTGACGTTCATACTTGTTATATCAGAACCTTCGGCTCTTGCCAATTCTGTTAATGCTCGCCAGCGCATCGCAAATCCCCAAGTTTTTCACACGACCTTCGTACCAATAGGTTTCAACCTGTTTGTTAGTCTGTCACTGTGTGCGCTAGACGCGGCGTGAAATGATCGAACTGAAGATAGTAGCGCTTACATGATGACGGCTTCGCTATTGAGCGCTGCCGGACCATCCACTATGAAACTATCAAGCCATTTTCTAACAGTTCAAAGACTGCTAAGCAAAGATTTTGCCTGCCCTCTGAAGGTGCGGGAACTCTAGCTGAGCTATGTTAGATCGCGACCAGTACACTATGTTTATTGACGATCGATACGAACTTGAAAAATTTATTTATATTGCTTTAGTATTCAACTTGATAGTTGTTTAATTACGTTTCGTTGGCCCCTTTCCAATGTATCTTTGTTTCAGACGTTTACATTTCCTCGCGCACATTTTATTTGTCGTCCTGCTTACTATGTCCGTGACCTAGACTGGGTGGCGATAAGCCGAATCAACGGCAATATAGGGCTGATGTGATTTCATTGTAGCCACAGATTAAACTCTGTCCTAAAAAAGTTCGCCATAATCTGGTTACGTGTACTATGGTATGGGAATCTCAGGACGAGAGGCTCAACGAAGTATAATATCAATGTTCTTGAACCCAATATGTACTCTGCGTAGAACAGCATCTGCGTTTTCATTAGAACAACTTTGGCTATAATAGCTATTATATTGGGTATACTTGGCGATTAAACGTATCTGTCCCGTACATTACACTTTCTTTATTCTTGAGCTAAATTATTTATTTATTGCCCATGCTTGCTTCTCTCGAATTCGAATGTTGCGTCTAATTTTCAGTATTTTCTCTTACGGCCTATGTGTACAAACGCTACAATCTCGATGAGCCTTTAATCATCTGTGGTCCTTGTTTTCAGGCGTATTGAGAATTGAAAAAACGTTCACGAATTGGCCTTAGTTTTCTGTACTAATTCAATTTACCTTTTCTGAACAGCGTGTTTCTGCTTTTAGGTAAATTCGCTATTCAGCTGTGAACATGTGCTCTATCGTCACTCGATCGTTTCGAAATGGGGACTCAGCGTCATTTGATGCGTGACCATTCAAATAGTAAAACACACATCTGGCACTGTTTCGACGGGATAGACTTCTTTCTGCATTCATATTGCTTCGAATAAAGCAATAGACCGGTGCCTCATTCAATTCGGGAGTCCTTTTATGCGGACGGTGTCACTCCGTTGCTGCACTTTGCCTTCTCTTTCTCTCTGAGCTTTGAATCTATATGACAACGATACGCCTCGTCTTTCGAACAAACCCGGGAGCTCACGGGAGCGGGCGTATTTTCTGCTCCGTCTACGTCGATTCAAATTCTTCGAGGAAACGATTTCGTGACGCTCATGCAAAACTGTTTTCATTGCTGCTAATCGTCTCTCGCACTTGATCTGAAAAATCACAGTCGCTGCGCAGTGATGACCCTCCTTTCTATACGAGATCGCTGTTTACAGCAACCTTTGAATAGGGGTTTTCGAAAGCTTCTCAACAGTGGGCACGTGCCTTTGTAGGGTAAAAAAAAAAAATGAAGTTTTTTGGGCCTTGCCTTATATGTATATTGGTCCTAGCGGATACTTTAGGTACGTTTGTGTTTTGCGTAAAAGGTTGTCTGTGGTACGAGGTTAGTCAGCACATGATGTCCTATGATTTAGTGATCACAACCAACTAAAAGGTGTCTGAGGCCATTATGTACTATGCCCATGTTTCGCTTTAGTGCCGTACTCCAGCCAACTGGCGTCTCGCAGAGTTCGGACAAATGACCCTAGTATTGATATAATCGGACATTGCGCTCTATTTCTGACGTTTTCTTATAAAGCTTTCGAGTGAGTTGAACCTGTTTTCCGCGATGTTGCTACGTAAGACACTTCTTTTTTTCTGGAACAGATAGATACGTAATAGATACAGTTATACATTACGAGAATGTCTATGAGCAGCGAGTAAAAGGCCTGTTACGAGCCGGACGAGGCAACCAAAGAAATTCAAGGCAGGGCCCCAGCTCAGCTGTGTCGTAGGAGTTCGCCTAGGAAGATAAAATAGTACCCCTTGAGGCACGTCCATAGAACAAATGTGTTGTGTCCTTCATAGACGAATAGGACGAACTCGGTTAAGAGAAGACATTTGAGATTGCTTGAGTAAGGCTGGATGCGGGGGAGGCACCGTTAGAGATTAGAAGCGAAGATGGATGCAGAACAGAGCATATAAACGTAGAACTAAGAAGAACGATTCGAATCGAGATCGGATAGAGATTAGAGGGAGCGGAAGCTATTCTACGCTGCCATCGAAATCATTAAGAGGCTGTGAGAAACAACAAATTGGACGTCATTGAAAGGACGTCGTTAGGTGTTCGGGTTGGTGGCGGATCCTTGGCCTGGAGCGCCTCATTACTTTTAGCTCCGAGTCTCTCGGAAATTACTACTACTACTACTACTGTGGAAACGGTGAGATGCGCGATTGGCCTCGTAGCCATCCGACCTTCATAGCCAAAAGGCCTGATCGTATAGTTCATTAACAAATAGCCTTAGCTAATTTTGACATATAAAAAAAGAAAAAAAAAAAGAGGATAGGCATACATCACGTTGAAGAGATCGTTGTTTTATAAGAAACTGTTATCTCTGACAATTTCGATGTGCTTCTCTTGCTTAATTACCCTGTTTACTGTTTTATTATAAAAGATAGTACCACTACGCTTATGGTAATAAAACTAAGAATACCAAAGTCATTGCAGCATGCTATGCGCTATTTTGTTGACAAAGACGTTTGCGAAGCTTCGTCTTAGAATGGCCTGTTATGCAATTAAACTTCAAAGTAGACAAATTCTCTAGTCTTGAAATGAAAATGACATTTGTAACAATAACAGCAACAATTCATGTTTCTGGAGACAGCAAAGCAGGGGTTCAGGCGATGGTGTGACGTGTCTCATTTATACAAGCAGGGCCTCTAATCTACCTTCGCCCGGCCTGGTTCGTGACGAGTGTTTGAATATCGCCGAAATGAGAGGCCCCCACTGTATTCATTGTCATCAGCGGCATAGCGGCAAAATTAGGTAGCGCCACAGTCGCGGCAGTAATCTGCTAACAACAGTGGAATAAAAGCTCTCGGATTCTGGTATCAGCAACGTCAATCGGGTTCGATTCTCTCTTCTAGTCTATATCCTTTATCCGCGCGTTAGGCATCGACGTCATGCTCTTTATAATCTGAATCATAAGCAGCACTGAGTTACATTTTAGTTTGTGCGCAATTGCCATTAATCGTCGCACACATTGCGTGGTAAAAACTTCAGATGTCGGATTTGAGCAGCTGAGTACCATCGCATCTTGTGGACGTGCATTTCGATTGCTGACGATTTCTGGCTTGTGATACCACACATATTAGCGTGGTGATTTTGGAAACCAGGGAAAACTAATAGTGTGACACTAAAATACTGTTCAATAAACGTATAGCGTATTTATAGATATATGAAAAAGGGTAAGGCGCAATAGTAATTGTTTAGCAAATTGAATTTAACTAGATCATTAGTATTTATAGATACATACGTAAAAAATCAATAATCAACACATTTGATCAATTCATCTAATTATGACTTAGTAAATTAGTCCGAAATAGAACAGATCTATTTCGATATTCTTTTTCTGTTTCGATATTACCGTAGTATCAGCTCTGCTATTTCTTCGATGTCCTTAGCTGTGATTTGTACCTATTCTACATATGGATCGCGCTGCACTGCTGTGTCGCCTATGATGATGTCTAACATTTTTTCTGGTTTACTTTGCATATGTGATTTTGCAGTTCTCAAACCGTCGGGTGGAATGGCAACAATCTTTCACGCAGCCAACCTTTACCATTTCCTTCATACGCTTCTTCTGTTTATGGTCTCTTTTTCCAGGTATCCCCGCCTGGTAAGTACTGCCTTTGTCGCGCCTTGTCGCGATATAGTATTTACTTTCGTCATTGACGGTTGGGGGCAGCGCAACAACAAATCAATATTTATTGTCAATTCAATGTATAATAAGATCACTACATTATCTTCGTCGTAGAGTATTATGCTCTTCGTTCTGTCTCTTCTATTTTCTTGGGGAGGGAGGGTGCTCGAGCACAAACTAGTGCATCTAGACTAGTAAATTGTTGTGCATTTCTGTTGTAATATGAAGCTTGCAAGGCATATTATGTACGCACACACACGATTTTGTTGATAGAACACGTAAAATACGTAGATCTATTCAATAATCCTGATCAGATCTTCTAAGAAGGTTAAAACGGAAGAGCACTGATTATGAGGTAACAGCGGTTATAGGGTAACTTGCGACACTTCCTATCACGTTTAGAAGTATAACCTTAAAAGCCTCTTTGATCTTGTTTATGTGTCTGATGCCTATGCGGTGAAGGTAGCCTGTTGCACGAATCTTAGCGACTATTCGTGTTTATTTATTTTACCTTGATGACTGATTTTTGCCAGAGCGCAGCGAACATTATAGGTATCGTAAAAACGCATACTTCGCGTATATACGACGCATATCTAAAAAGCCTTCAATATAATCACCATAATGTCGTGGGCCTCTTTGCAGTGATATCTTCCAAAGTAGAAGCCATTCCAATAACTACGTCGAAAAAGTGAAGTAGCTATGTAGCGATGTGACGCAATCCGAAGCTTTAAAGTACTTCACCCTGGCGTTTGCTGTTCCACTGATGGTCATACACTCCGTTACTCGCTGGTATACGGTAGAACAATCCATGTATGCGTTTAGTAGTTCAACCGGACAGAGAGATGCAAATTTATTCAAACTTCAGTTAAAAGCTGTGACTAATGGCTTGAGTTCAGCTGTATTCTTCATCGCCTGCTCGCTTCATGACAGAAGAAGCTCCACGACACCATCTAGGCGAACACCAAGCACACCCATTAAACGTTCACCATATAAACGCGAGAAAGTTATCTCTGCTTTTCGTTCCTGATAGCGAAGTTACTAGTATAATACTTGCAAGGCAGTAATCAGCCATGGACCTCCCATACCCCTTCACGTTGATGTGAAAACCGCTGAAATACCGCTTAACATCGCGGTGTTTCCGCGGCTTGCTGTTAGTCCCGCAATACCGGCTCTATTAAGAATTGTTTACGATTTCCATCAAAATCTCTTTCATCTTTGTCGATTTCGAATCGTTTTCGCCACTACTGCCCGCTTACGGATCCTCAATGACAGCAGCCCTCAGAACGACAAGTCACTGCAAAGGCGGATGCGCAGGTACACTTCCACCGTCAGCGACAAGCTTCTTGCGCCGTCGCTTCCTGTATGAAGAAGAAGATCGGCCCCTGGGGACGGCCAACGCTCGCAAGCCCCACCGCGTGCGAAGAGAAAATAAGCCAAATATAGAGGGAGATAGAAAGAAAAACAAGCAATAGATGAGTAATGGCCGACACTGTTTAATGTAGATGGTACTGTACTGGATAATCCGCAAGTCGTTCGGATGTTGATAGGAATTGGTAATGGCCGCTGGCGACCATGCTTGTTGAGATGATTGATGAAAAACGAGTTGTTCGAGGGTTCACATGTAGATGTATGTATATGCTTGTGTTGGAGAGACCTTGTTTGATGGAGAGTTCGGTGAGGACAACCGGAAATCGATGGAAATGATAACGACATTTGGAATAGTGGCGGTTGAATTGGTCAATAACGATATGATGGTTGGGAGACCGCGTACTTAAATTAATACTACATAATACCATATAAAGGTGTGAAGTGTATATATATAAACAGACAGAAGTCTAGTAACGATTTATTACTTGGCATGAGTCGACTGTCCGGGAGTAACAGCGGTCATGCCAGAGCTCATATTGTTGACGGTATTGGAAATTACAGAATAACGTGCTAATAATGATAGAAAAGATAATGTTTAATGTGGCAATATCCATTGATTTGTAATACTTGAACTACCTTGGTGCACTAGCTTATAACTTATTATTACAGTTATTGTTCCGTCCCCTAGAGAACCTCCCGCTCGATGCAAGTTAACTAGCACCGAAAGTTGCTGGTTTCAGTCATAGCTACAAATTTACCTTGCAATTTCAATCCGATAGGTTTGCTCGAAGTACACTTCCTCTTTTTTATTAAACATTTTCCTCAAATTGATTCGCTCAAATTCTCAAACTCAAAGATGTTGTTCGTATCGCGTGTGTATTGCAGTTAGACGTTTTTTTTTTACCAGTATCTTAATAGTTGCGTGATTGAACAGAATTAGAACGGTGGGCGCAATATTATTATAACTTTAACCGGACATTCGCGTTTATAATTTTTGACTATTTGTTTGCGTTATTAGCACGCCACAAAATTTGCTTTGCCATTGGTATCTTCGATATCGCCCAAAAAAGTTTTTCATCTATTTTGAGAGGTCAACTCTCAAAGTCATGCTCTGCGTTAATACGAAGCATTTTTACGTTACTTACAACGTAAAACATTTGGGTTATAGTACCTAATTTGAGGCAGATAGTTAGGCTTAACTATCTCCCCCAAATCGTTTCTGATAGACAAAACACTCTTTCCAGACTGCAGAAAATTATCAGGTGAGCCGCCTTTTTTTTGTTAACAACCTCAGCCCTTCAAACGTCGGTGAGATTGGCGCACATTTCCGCTCACCGAAAAAAGGGAAACAACAACATGACGACAAAATTTTATAGCGGTCGTTCCTCTCGAATGTGCGTTACAGAGGTCACTTCGCGTGGTTGCCAAAGTATCAACATATTGGTGAGCACGGAAAGGGAAGGCGGTATCCATGTTTACATATCGATTGTTTTCTCTTCACCGACTCAATTGGCAGTGTGCTGTTATCGAATGTTTAAACATAACCCGCCAACACGAAATCCTGCAATTTGTACGTGTTAGGGTAGCTCATTAGACCGTGCTAGTTAATGATCGATGGAGTTATTAACCGTGATCGTCGACGACGTCAAAATTAAAGGAAAGCTTGGTAAATAAATGTGAGTTTCTTCTGATATCGCATCTAGCACGGGCGATCGATCGAAGTAACGAAATTGATCGAAAAATAGGCCAATGACAGTAGGGCCAAAAACGTTGCTGGGATGTTCTGTGTTGGATACGGTATTCATGGGATGAAGAAAAACTGGATAGCACGTTGATAATTGGACCATTAGATAGTTTTCGGGTCGACGTTGTGCACGGCTAGTGGGAAGATACTAGCACTTATAAGGGTGTAGCTACGTCGGTTTGCCGTAAACGAAAAGAAGAGCGGTCTGTGGCTGATAGAAAACCTAGATATTTTCATTGATTCAGTTTCTAATCGAAATGAGAAAATATCGTACGAAGCGCAACAACTGCTTGACATTTAGTTACGTATATTCGTATCGTGTAAAAGCTGAAAGCTCGCAACGCTGAAGGTAATAAGCTTTCAATAAATTTTTTGTACAGTCTCAATTATATTGCCGAATAAAGAAGTGAACTGGCTATGCAGCAAATGAAAACAAGCATAATTTCCGGCGTTTACTAAATTTTGTATTATTACTCACCTCTAATACACGCTGCTACGACGCGCATACGATGACACACGTATTTCAAGAAAACAATGAGCTGCTCTCAATCGCACCCATATACCTATGATCATGGCTGTACTTTTTGTCGCTAAATAAAGCGTCACTCGATCGAATATCCTCCTATTGGCTTTGTACGTTCTATTATACGGCAGGTTCACAGGTTATATATCGTCGAATGTATTGTAGACGATATAAATGGCACAAATTGTTTCGAAAAAACCAAATATCGGCTAAATACGGTACACTGTGCTCTTCGCCTGAACCGGTTATAGAAAGTTTATTTGCAATTTAGCGCAGTATAAACTTAAGGACGAGGTAGTTTTACCAGGACAGCTGAGTAAGCGTTAAACGACAGTTACGTGTGGAAGAGTTGCATAATTACTAACGCGTCGTCTGAATCCTTCTTTTGCAT
The DNA here is from genome assembly GCF_002443255.2 of Varroa destructor. NCBI lineage: Eukaryota > Metazoa > Arthropoda > Arachnida > Mesostigmata > Varroidae > Varroa > Varroa destructor. The sequence goes on along the minus strand of NW_019211454.1, from coordinate 8,986,923 downwards.
AGTATAATCACGCAGTGCTAAACCATCATTCATAAACATATGATTGTCATAATTTAAGGGGAGCTAAGCATCTTCAGACGATGTATATTTTTCTGTCTTTTCCAGACTGGAACTCTACTTACTCTTGGCATCGTCGTCTTTTCTGGAACCTGTTATATGCACGTGTTCACTGAAAGCGCTCAATGGATGCAGGCTACGCCGTACGGAGGAATGCTTCTGATAGCTGCCTGGACCTCGTTTCTACTTTGAGAGTCACTTGTACCCTTACGCACGATGGATTTATACACGTGATGATAGCAATCATAATGACAAATATAGATAAAACTCGGAAATCCCTGCCCGATAACTGAAGGAAAGGGTTAGGAAGCTGAGCTCTGACGTGTTCCGAAGGTAACCAGGTTATTGCGTAACGAGGTTTTTGCTAAATAGTTGAGTATAGGGTCGAGATTGTGTTCATAATTGTGTAAAAGACGTTAACAATTGTGTCCCTAAACAGAAAACAGAGGGCTTCGTACTCTGAAACCTCGATTAACAATTGAAACCTCAGCCCGTACATAAGAGTACTTTAAAATTGAAACGACCCACCACGTCAGCCTGTGGCATCAATATTTTTGGTTAGTCAATGACAAGAAATTCACGAAGTAGCAAAGAGTTGCTATCATAGATTCTTGCACATTCGCCGTATCTTTTACAGAAATAGAAATGAACAAGTGCAACAAGAAAAACCAATGGTCCACAGTTGAGATAAGGCTTATTTTATTACAGATGAAAAATCTATATTATAATGAAATTTGTTCAGGACAGCTAGTCAAGTACGTTATATCCTACCTACAAGTTCCATAAAGTTCGTCTTGACTCACGATATGGGCAGGATGGATAGAACCACTTTGATACTTTAACAAGATTAACAATTACCTAATTGTCCAAAGAGAACTTTCGCAAAGCAGTTCCACTCAACCGTGGTACCATACCCCGTTTGTCTACTATACTAAGTTGAAATCCAAGAGCCATCGGTTTACCGCTGCCCTGGAGGTTGTCGGGAAATTTGTGTTCGCAGTAACTCATGTATAAAAGTGAAAAAAAAAATCAAGAATCACCTCTCAGCCACAAAGTAAGCAATGATATGTACTGATACGTTCGTGTTCTAGCCATTATAAAGCTAACGGACAAGGAATTAGTTCGAAATAACGATGGATAGAGATGATGTAACTGGGCGAATTCTAATTTCTCTGAAAGATTGATCCTATTCGTAAATGTGTGGGTGTGAGTGTGTCTGTGTGTGTGTGTGTGCATGGGAGTAAAAATGTCTGCACGTGTAAATGAATGAATGTCTAAGATGGTGGCAAGAGTGAATTTTCAGACGGTAACTGGCTTATCGTCAGCTCAAATAGGTATCGACATTAACGAAACGGCAACGAAGTACGCAACGGAACACGTTGCAACATGCCTCTCTCTAAAGACACGACAATTTAAACGGGTTTTCTATTGAGAATAGAAGAAATTTACACACTAGCTGTGACCATACGCGCGATAAGAAATCACCGTTACTTACACAAACCGAACAACTAATTTCTTTGCTAATCGATGACTGGACAAATGTTGCTATACGTACCGTATAGTGTACAATTAATGGAAATATGATTGTTAACATCTGTTTGATGTAAGCTTCTATATATTTCAGCAGTTCGAACCTCGATACGTTGGGGATTAGAGCTCACAAACAATCACTATGTGAAAATCCAACAGGACAACAGCAACTGTAATACTTGAAATAGGTGAAACGAACGGTGTTAGGATCCTAAGATTAACTAAAGAAAATCGGACAAAGAATGGTATATGAATCATCGTGTGAATAAGAATCTGAAAAAAAAAAACGAAAATATTTAGTTTTCTAAAGCACATGGTCATGATTTCAAAGCTAAGCACTTGTCATGCAAGCAACCCCACGTAACGCAAGGAACCTTACAATTTAACTGGTCATCAATTGCCGTGAGCACGCGGCATAACTAGAAACGCTTGGGTCCAAAATCGCCCTTCGAGCTCGCGAGTAAAAGCAAAACCCCGCAGACTCCAGAACCATCGAGGGCATTATTAGATTGATAACGCTCCCTCCATAATGTGATACCGTGTCGAATGAACATGTGCGCGCAGTTAGTGTGTTGTCCTAAAAAGCTCTTCGATGAACCAGCGTGATATCGTAAATATATCGGTGAATTATTTTGCATCTGCGTATGGATAGATAAGAAAAAAAAAAGTAAAATAAAATGAATATAGTAAAGTAACACGTACCTCATTTTTAGATTAGAATTGTATACATCAAAATAAAAAAAAGAGTTCTGAAATATTTTAACAGTGGAAAAAAACGACTGAATTATACCACAAAAATAATGAATAATCGATTATCGATCGTCCAGTGATGGGGGAAACGGGGGGGACCATATTTATGGCAAATACATACGACTACACCAAATCAAATTAATAATAATGCAACGAATAATAATAATAATAACTTAGTAATAAATCATTTTTAAAGTTGTATAACACAATTTTGCCTATTTATTCGTTAGGTATACAAGCATCTTGCGCAGAACTGCGATATCTCGGCATCCACGTCTCTTCGCCGTAAATTTTATAATATTATCAATGGAAAAGTATCAAAGGATAATATGGCATATATGTATATACATATATATATATATTGGCGTGAATATCGTGAGTATCCATAGATACAGGTGTACTTTTAAAAAATAATTCCAATAAAAGGCGCATCGTTCAGACATTGCGCAGATGTTCTATCGTTGACAAAATTTGTTCCGAATTTCATAGCTGCACGTCACAACTGAATGTAAAATGACCTTTTTTACAGAATGACCTACCTACATTTATATATACGCATTGCACAGATACAAAATGAAAGCTATCAGACTGTCGAGAGACTTTTGCTGTGTCCTATATCTACGAGTTAAGATCGAGCGACTAACGGTTTTCTCGCAAGCGTTTTCGCTTGCATAGAAACACGGTTAGCGCCTCTTAAACCGCATATCCTTCAAATACGTTTACGAATGAGCGATCAAAATGTAGGCCAATTTTAACTTAGCACTTTCAGTCATATAAAAAGATAAAAACTTGAAATGAAAAATTATGCAGAAAAATATTGGAAAACACATTAAGAAGTTTGAAGGATATGTATACGTGTCAGTGGGGTAAAAATGCGTTTCCAACTACTTTCGCGTGCTTTATTGAGAGAATTTGTATTAAATATAAATTTAAAAATGATAGCAGTTGATATTACCAATATTTCTGTGGAACAATATTTTAAAAAATATTTTTTAAGAGATTCTTTTGAGAGAAATACAAAAATACGTTTTTATGAAAATTATTATTTTAATAACAACTCTTTACATGAGCCGATAGACGAGCTAAGTGCAAATGCACTATATCATTCTAAAGTTTCAATGGATCTTTCGACTAGAAACGTAAGCTCCTTTCTCGCTTAGGTGACATTGAGATTAATATTTTTTGTCCGACTTACCGATTCACACTTATTAGAGAATCAGTTGAATGATCATTTTAAACCCATTTTCACCCCGTCATTGCATAGCCAGACCGATGCACTCAATATAATTTTCGCAATTTCTCTCGAAAATATCGATTTCGTTAAATCTATCGAGTTCGTTGAAGTCCGCCGATCAATGTCACGAAAGCCTTTTTTCATATAGAACATGTTAAGTTTTAATTTCTCAAACAGCCTTCCGACCCAAGAACTGAGATTCCGCATTTCAATTGGGCTCATCGATAGCCTTCGAGTGGTATCACGAAATACCCTTTTAGGACAAAATATGTAGAGTGGCCGATTCTGTTACTGAAAACATCTATTAAAATTGGCCCAAGGCATTCAATTCAGAGGTTGACCGGCGGCCAGCTTTATTCGAAATCAAATCAATGAAATTAAAAAGCCGCCTAATTACGGTGTCCGAGTCTACTAAAGACCGGCATGTCACGAAGAGATTAGCTGAGAAGTTAGCTGAACTCCCTGATAAATAATAGAGTAGGCCAATAAAATAGGCACAGAAAATGTAACGGGTTAAGTGAAGCAAAGTAATTCCAGTGGGATTGCTGTATATCCGTTATAATCTATGTTAGATTGGGTATAGCTTCAACACATCAAATACAACAACTGTAAAACAAATGTGCAGGGCGAAGATTGCGTGTACGTCTATTATTACCTGAAAGTGTCAATCCAAAGAGATTTTTGTGCTTTGTTCGTCTCGACGTAAACATACCTGTTGGGTTTCCCCAAGCGGACGCAGTGGCAACTAAGACACAATGTAGCTATAATTAGCGGGAAGTTTGACGTCGAGTTCACTAATATCTTCGTTATGCTTACTCGATAAAGCTAATAAGTCCCTCATTACCCTGCTTAGATTTATCGGTGTTCAATTTTGGACGTATCGAGTCGACGACAGCTATAATCACCATTAAGGTCTTTATCGCTATTACAATTAAGATGTAATAGGCTTTATGCCATAAGTTTACAGATATCTTTCGAGTGATAATAGAACAACTCTCCGGTCAATGCCTCGGATGAACAGCAGTTTTTACGCACACCTGTGAATTGCATTATGGCATCACTTGCAAACGTGACACTAATACACGTCAGCCATATTTTTATATCGCATTGGCCACATTAAACATTTATCTCTCTTCCTCGTTTCGTAGTTGTGGAAGTATACTATACTGTAAAAGTGCAATGGCCACGGAAAGATGAACGAAGTAGCTAAGGAAAACCGGATTTATTGTAATCGAAAATTGCTGCCATAGGAGCGTCTCAAAGAGGCGATTGTTGTCGTGGAACAGAGCGACACCTGGATACAATGAGCTGTGCTTCAGTTTTATCTAGAGAATTAGCGTTATCTATACCCATAGTTGGAATTGCTCGAAAGCGATCTGGAGAGTGACAGATTTCGTCGCAGGCGAAGCCATCAGCGGAAGAGGTCTTAATAAATGAAACGTTAAGCTGAGAAAAGGGGACCGTTAACATCTCGAAACATTATAAATTATAGACTAGTGTATTTAGGAATGAATCATGAATGGTCAGCAGAGCAACTTAAAACCGAGATTCACATGATCGGCATAGTTTATTTAGTTGAGAACGTGCATTGCCTGTAGCTCCCGCTGCGGTTATCAATATCAAGCCGAAATATGGACAGATACCAAAATGGTATCATTACATCGTAAATACCCGGCTCCGCTGAACAGCATCTGTAGTTTTTCTTTTTAGCATATTAAACTTGAACATCACCAGTTCGTCAATCGTTGTAATCAGAAATATTATCCGATGATTTAATCGCAAAAATTACGCCTATATATTCGTCTGTGTCTAACTCGTTTTGGAAAATTCTATTCGCTTCCGGTCGATCGTTGTATTCACTCAGCGCGAGTAGTCGTATTACAATCATTTCTTTTAAAACCCTGTCTTTTTCAACCCGTCACCTAATCTAATTTTGCAGAAGCTGTTTTCTTGGCTTCCCTAGAGAAAGGTCAATCGCAAAAAGTTGTCCTGCCGTCCAGAATCTTTACTCAGATTGTTACCATTCTTCAGGATGTAGTTGCTCAAAAAGCAAACACCAGAGACTTGGAAGGGAAACTTAAAAAATTCATATAGTTAACTTTGCATAAAATGATCGTTCATTATTCTTATCAATCGAGGAACAAAAATAATCGTAAGCCAGTTTCTAAAGAGAGCTATTAATGCTCTCTTTTCACATTCGAGCTTACCACAACATCGAGTCGCTAAATATTTACAACTTACAATATATCTATAATTATCACCAATAAATTCCCGTGATATAATTTACCATGCGCATGTGCACCACATCATATGAGTAAACGTGCCTTATTTCGAAAAGTATCACAGCCGAAATTTATTATTTTTAGTTAATTTTAGTTGAACTTGTTTGATTTACATGCGCATTCTGTATGCAAGGAGCACAACACATTGCCTAGCATTGGGGCCACGGCAAGGTATATGTGTGGATTCCGCGTTTCCCGAATATGAATTGGTATGTTATATCGGGATAATCGCAAACATCACTAAGCATCTTCGCAGCTGATTCTTCGTAGCTAAGATTCAGAATAAGGTTTCCAGCTTACTATAATAGCGTTTGTCATCAGCGATCGACAGAAAATAATTATCATAATATAGTCTTTTAGAGAAATAGTAACTTCCAACATAGGTAGTTTTTCTACAGTAGTCCTAAAGTGCTTTACGACAATTTGGTGATATGAAAGACGTCACTTAACTCGCAACTACTAAAAACTTCTTCCTTAAGCAAAAATGTAATTCTGTGGAAAATGTGCGCAATTAACTCTGCTGGCGTTTCGGTTCTTGGCAGTTATCGTAATGCCCAAACATAGCGCATATATATATATATATATATATGTATAAACTCTCACAGCAACTACCATTCGAACAATAAATAACAATTTATTATTCTTTATCATATCCTTAAACATTTCTGCTGATTAATGAGAAATCTTACAGCAAAATATTCATAATAGACATTTGACACGCTCATTTGTCAGACATGGTCTATATGGAAGCCCTTATATGGGTCTTGGTCTTCAGAGTGATTTTCCTATTTAGTTCAGTATACCCGCTTAAGGTTTTATACCATACAATCATCTGTTCTTTTTTTTTGTGCACGCCACTCATGTACATTCGTATAATGCTGAATAATGAGCGGCAATTCAATTGATCTTAACGCACACTGCCACGTAGAATTATATAATTTTCTGCTCGATCTTTTTTCTGAAACTGATGTTCTTCTATTCTTCCATTATTCCTCACTGGTAGGCTTCCTTCAAGGCGTGTTAAGGTCCTCGGGGGGGATTTCAAAATTGAAGGCAAACGGTTTTTCGGCGTGCAGCTCATCGGACGTGTTCGGGAAACAAGTTTCGCGTTGAGGTTCTAGCCCTGTGTTAAGCTTCGATAGCGCCAATAGCAAAGGATTTGAGGACAACTTTGAGTGTGATTTAGGCGTTGACCCTAAATTAGGTTTTAATGGTGATTTTGCAGAAGCCTTAGACAATGTCTCCGAAAAAGGCTTAGATGGGGATTCTAGCGAGGGTTTTAACGGATGACCTGTGGAGGATTTCGGCGGTGATTCCGTTGATGACGCGTCGGAACGCACGGGTGACGATGTGGAATACTGTTTTATGGGTGAAGGAGTTGAAGACTTCGATGAAGTCGCTGGTGATGTTACGACAGAAGAATTCCGAGCTGATGGTATCTCCGACGGGGGTGTCGTAGACGACTTGTGGATGTGAAGGGCTCGCGCACTAAGCGATGGCTGAGCAGTCGCATCGAACTGGGCAATCATGTGTGTCCCATCGAGAATTTTTTTGGTAAGCCCATCTTCCTCAGCAGCCATCTTTTTACGGTAGTCACCTAGTGCGTTTCGCATTACTATCTTCTTTTTGACTGCAGGCGCTTTTTTGCTCTCCAAGACCTAGAACAGAATATAAACATGACACAAATGCCAAGTACAGTTCTATTTATTCTACATTCGTTCATACATGCCGTTATTGTTTGCTTCTTTTGTCTGCGTTGCGATGTGCTTATTTCAGCGTTAGACAATGTAGTGATCAGATTTAAAAAGTATCATTACATTTCTGTATACATAGTATTTCCAGCCGATACGATTATTAATTTCACATAACAACTACATGTAAAAATCTTTTTTAATGTAGGGACGAATACTAACCGAAAGTGCGTTGATCACACTCTTTACTTCATTTTTCGAAATGTTAACTTTTCGAAGTTTTTTCCGAAGGGCTGTGATGCACCAATCTAGTTCTTTTTTTAATTGAATATCGTTATTGAATGCGGCCTCCGCCATCTCGGGTCTAATCGGGTCTTTGTGCTTGCTCAATCCGACAAGTCAGAGTCTACTAAAACGGGACATAACAATTTTGTTAAACGGTTTACAACTTCGGTCAACTCGGATAAGATCATCCAGTTATTAAGCATAAGAACAGTCGAAGCAGTATTCAAATAAGTACTGACTCAAGCCGGCCAAGGGAAAGGAGCTGTGACTTCGGCTGATGCTACGGTTAACTACCACCCACAGCTCAATGGTAAATTTCTAGAAGTGAAGAGCCCAGTCATCTGGGAACGAGGTTTACACATTGATCTCTCTAAAAAACGCACAAAGATAAAGCTATTTAACTAAACTCTCAAGTGAGATCTTGCTTTAGCATTTGAAATGAATACCACTCCTTCTTGGATACCTAAAAAATCCATGATAGCAGTAATTTGACGACTCCCTACATGACATATATATA
>NW_019211454.1:8950366-8978477 GCF_002443255.2 Varroa destructor | reverse complement strand
ATCAAATCACACATATAACATTAACAAATTAAATAATAATCATTTCAAAAACAATCATTCAACTTAATTAGATTAGCTTTGTTAACAACTACCTGAACCATTTTACTGGAGTGAATACTTGTATAGTGTTAATTAACGAAACACGATACGACGACAAACAAAATTTTAGCTTAGAAAGTTTCTTGAAAATTTACCACTGAACATTTAAACGTTCTGTGACTGTTGGGCCTAGCTTAGTCAACACTAAATATAAATCTAACAAAACTTAACAGAAATTATTGCTAGAAATATCTCTAGAGCATGGGAATTACCATTATTTGGGATGCCTATTTCTTAATTTATAATTATTTTAGTCAGAATTTTTCTTAATGTCAATTAAACAGCAAACAATTAGCACACTGCGTAGACTGTTGGTCGCGCAAACCGTTATGCTGGTTTATTATAATGCATATGGTTAATGCCGCCGTTAGATACAAGGTTCAGGATTTCCCTGGTCACCCTAAACATAGTTTTATATAAGCATGAAACTACCGTTCATAAGATCCAGTTTAATTCAATTACAAGTAATCATGATAATGATTACTAAATTATTATTGCCATACGGCAAACGGCAGCCAAGTAATTTTGCTTTAAATAAAGTAAAAAAAAAAAAAGAATTCTCCCAATGCTAAATGATACATCGCACCATCCAACAAATTTATTATGTTGTTATTATGTTACACAAACTATGCGTTATATATTCATTACTACATTTGTATATTATCACTTACATTGATTCCCACAGATATGCCTATGCAAGCAACAGAAATCGTCAGCGATGAACGATGTTCGCACTTCCCCCAAACTCAGGTCGGCTCGCCTACATGATCAACATGAGGATCCATGATGACGTTCGATAGTAAAACTGATTCTTCACCTCCAGGCACCACGTAATAATAAGTCGGTGTCTGTCCGACAACCTCATGTATTCCTACTGTTCCCACGGTCTCTGTTTCAGCAGCTTCGCCCGTTTGAAGCTCATCAATAACCGGATTCTCAGAAACTTCGAGGACCACCTGCTCCTCGCCGACTCCACCTGTGCTTATGGTTGTGAGCACCTGATGGGGTTGCTCCTGCTGCTGTGTTTGATGTTGTTGTTCTTCGGGTAATCGAATGCTTTCAGAGGGAAGCGCGGGAGAGCAGGCAACCTCGGGATACCGATTTCGCAAGGTAGCTTTACAAGGTAGAGTTAATAGACCCGTTCCACCAACGACTTTCAGGTGGCGATACGCTTTTGGGGAGATTTCCATAAGTACTTTGGAGTGACGGGTCATAAATGACGAATGGGTGACGATTCTTGATTTGTATGCAAGAATTTGCTCGAGCAGAAACCTTGCTTTGGTTGAGGTGGCCGCATCGTCCACGATTGTGGCCAGCTTATCAATGAGGTCTTCTCGCGCGGCTCGGGTGGCTAGAACTGGTGAAACATTATGGCAGTGCTCGAGCAATCGGCGCGTTAACGCACTCATGGCCCGGCTAGGAAAATCAACTTGAGTGGATACCGAATCTTTCTGCCGGAGGTCCTTGCCGGGGCTGATGTCAATATCCCAGACGTCCAGTTCAGCATCGTCGTAAGCTGACTCTTTTTTCGCAGCTGTATGTTGCGGTGTACCACCACCATCATCACGAACGGATTGTTGTTCCATGGATGTCCGCAGTGTACTCCTATCAGTGTACCAAGTCATGTTTCCAAGACTATTGAGAGCTGAAGTATGATCTATAGGCAAATTACTAGAGCTCTGGCTAAGCACTGAGATTGGTTCTGTTGTCCCTGATGTTTCGAATTTCGATAGAGAATGATTCTCCGAAATTGCCGCTGAAGTAGCACACGTACCGATGGCATCGGACGTTTTTGTAGATACATTGTTGACATCACTCGCACCGTATTGAAGCGAATCTTGCAATTTCACCTCAATGACAATCGGTTTTTTGCTATGCGAAAAGGCACGTGCTTGACCGTTTCCGCCACCGGTTACTTGCGCCGAAAGCGTCTGAGTGCGCCGCTTAAGAATAGCTGGTGCCCGGCGAAACGGTCCTGGTTTTGACATTGTCAAGCCGTTGAATGTGTTGGCCCAGTACCGCTTTCGGATCCCTTGCCAAATGAATTCTCTGGCTAGCGCGTATATCTATCTATATCTACATCAATGAAATAGAAATGAAAAAAAAACTGCTCAACCTGACGAATCAGAGGCATAACTTACATTGCGTGTTGTCGATGTGAAGAGCAGCGCTTGATGGTATAAACAGTCACTTTTAATGATCATTCGATGGCCAGCGATGCGGCTGCATCCATAACAAGTAGGCGTACCACAAACAAAGCAAAGTATCATGCCAATTAGAGATCCAGCTTTGTCTATGCTTCACGTTTGCCGTTGCTAGAGAAGAATCATACAGCTAACGTCAGCAAAAACGTATGATGCACAATAAATTTGGCAACTAAGTTCCTGTGAGATTGTGCATCTATTTATGTCTGGCATTGTTCTTAATAAGTACATAACCTGTGAACGAAAACAACGCCCGTGAACGCCTAATGTTCGAAAGCGCCTCTCGTAAACGCTTCTGCATGTAGCTGTCAAGGCGGACTCACTATAACTTCCGGCGCGCTTCATCTCTTATTTTTCTCTACTCATGTCCATCAAGTAGGTCGAAGAACTTGCGGTAACCATCGAGCCGTGCCGGTTTCCATCCATCGACTGTGTGGTGCTGGCAGTGCGGTCCAAACCTCCATTTGAATTATGCGTAGATCAGTGGCGGACAGGGGGTAAATTTTGCCTGCTGTAGCGTGTGTCGATGTATCGGCCTGCATCTTTGGGGATCAACAGAAATTGCGAACTCCGTGCCTACCCAATATTTGAGGTTTCGCCCCAACAGCGGATCCGAATGTTATAAGGATAGCGTATGGATAATTAAGTACTGGCGCGGTGCAAGTGAGTGCCAGAATGACCCCGTTCGGGTTTTCTACGGCTTTCGCAGCTACTGTGTTCGCGCTTTGCGGACCGAGAGCCGATGGGATTTCGCACTGGATAGCATCTGACGAGGGGGAGATTCGGCCACAGGTAAAAAAGGCAGCTGAATTAAAATCAACCGCGAATCTTTCTCGCTGATGTACAAGTACTATTCATTGTTATAATTATTTTCTTTATTAGAGGGCATTTCAAGCTGATCCCAAATGGAGCTGCGGTCATAGAAGGTTCAATTTTTTTTTTAAACCACAGTTACTTCTATTAAATATCATAATATTACCGTTGTACATATCGCATGTGCATACAAACCCTCGAAAGGCGTGTTACACAAAGCAATCCATATGATGACTTTTACTACAACCAAAACAAAGTTCGGTATTATCGATAAAGGTCGATCAGTTACAATTATGCACTAATATTTACGCTGTTGTAGAACTCACAATAATTTGTGAAATATGTAATGGTTGATGAAAAAGTGGTAACTGATGGTAAGCTCGAGTTTTAGGGCGTATTCTCAAGTTGTTTTGACATTGTTCTTATGAGTGAACTCAAAAAACATACGACCCCACCGAGCTGATTAACCGAAAATTAATTAGCGTGATATTGATTACAAAAAAAGAACATTTTCGTTTTACCGAATGAATATTCATTTCACCGTTTCTCTTATATTCATTTTTCACCATTCCGGCGTCAATGATATATATATATATATATATATATATATATATATATATATATATATATATATATATATATAACTCTTTGCTATCCTAAATGAGTTCTATATGACTAATTTCGCTTTAATTGCTTTAACTCCAGTCGCCGTCTATCTTCGCGCTTCGGTCTCCAGGTGACCTGTCTACCATCCAGAGACAAGAAGAGAGGCTGGAAAATGTGAAAGCTTTGCGTAAGGAACTGCTCCAGAGAAAGGTACAACGGGCCTGTTAAAATAGCCTTGTCGTTGCCTGTCCTATTTTATTTGCAATTTTCAATTGATTAGAACTGTCCGAACATTACATGAGCACAGTGACATCTTAGGTGCGGCTAAGGCGTGAATAGAGTAAAAAGCTTTAACCAATTATTTGGACACAATTAGGAAATTAGAAGCTCTAAAGATGATTTCCCCTGAGGCTTAGCGGTACGTGGAAATGTTTACCGAAGCCTTAATTTTTGTTATGTAGATACATTAAAATAAGCCAATGAACCGTTTCACTATAAATATATCGCGCATGTAATAAGTGGCACAAAGACGTGTGGATGGCCCAGTGATTAGGCGTCAAAATAAAAACATACATGATTTTTATTATTAACTTTCGATTTATTTTAGGAAGAAATTGATCGATGCGAAGAGGAAGCAGAAAATACTGAAGACCGTCTATATGCAGAGGACACCGATTGTCAGGTGTTGTGACCTTTCGCTACTAACTGTAATTGACTAATCATCAATTGAGAATTAGTTTCTCAATTCATCCTTTTTTTTTTTTTTTAAAGAGCTGCTTCTTTCAGAGAACAGCCAACTCATCTTAATGTAATTTAATTGATATACGTGATCATTTACCTCATTTCAGGCTGCAGGTATACCGTTAACGGAGCTAGATCTCTACGTCTCTACTGTTGTTCCCTTTGAAAGTAGTCTGCAACCTAATAGAGAAAATCCTTCCGGGGGACGAAGATCTGGTGGTAACCCAGACCTAGAGTCATGGAACCCGCAACCGGATTGTACGCAGCATATGAACCTCGACTTTAGTATGCACGCCTTCGAACATCTTATGGTAGGATAATCTATTGACGACCCCATTGCAGTAACGCCGGAAAGTAATCTGTTGTCATTAAAATATCTTATAGAACTAATTTGCGCATGTATTTCTAAATTGTCTACTGTTATCCGATAATAATTAATATTTAGTAAATTAATCGTGCAAACGGATCCTTGTAGATAAATGGGGCAGTTCTCCTAAACTTATTCCATTCAGGCTTATGCAAAGTATAAATTGCGTAGCATCTGCTGAACTTTGTTATTCGAGTATTTTAATTACCTGCACATGTGACGCCTACCATAAAAAAAGGTGCATTTTTGCCTATATCCGGCCCGCCCGTTGAGCAGCCACGCTGCCGCCGTGTCGCTTCCGAGAGTTGAGCATTCCTTGCTCTTCTTTCTATTTTGCATTTTTTTTTTGATTGCGCAGGGTGTCCGTGAGAGAGCAAACCTTACCATGGTTCCGGAGACGGGACTCCATAAAGCAATTGCCGGAGGAGTAAACACTGATGTTGAAGATCTCGATTACTTCGGCAGGCGTATCAGCCAATTATTAAACACTGAAGCAAATTGGGTAGGTGGTATTATAGAAACTTCGTGTACAGCTTAAGACCCATTTAATGATATGACATTCTTCAATGATTTTTAAACTGCAAAGCATTTTCTCACCTAAAAAAATGCAGTAAATTATAATAAATTTTACACTGTTTGCATTGTATGCAGGTGCAGGGATTATCTTACATACCCATCAAACTCATCCGTTAGAAAGTTTATATTGTCTGAAGGATTGCGCCGTGTTTGGAGCTCTGTAAAGCACAGTATACCCACATACCACAAGTTATACCAACTAGCTATTGTGAATATCGAGCACAAAAACACTAGTAAATATTAATTTGACTTTTTGCAAACAGAAAGCAAGACAAAAAGACACCTCATTCATGGTTGTATATTCTGTGCTTTTGTTGAGAACCTCTAACAGACAGCCTTTAACCTAGCGGCGTTGTACTGGCGTGAGAAGGGTTCGGCACACGCAGCGGTTGAGTGTCTCCGTCGAGCGTTGCACGTGTCACCGCATGAAGTCAAAGACGTCGCGCTAATTTCCCTCGCGAATGTCCTGCATCGGGCTAGATTAAGTGACGAAGCGGCCATTGTCGTTCATGCCGCTATTGACATTGCGCCAGATAATGCCATTTGTCACTTTACACTTGGTAAGTGGTAACAGCTTTACCTACCTTTCTACATCTCATTTACCAATTTCTTTGGGTGAACGAATATGAAAATAAAGGTTTGCCCGACTCCAACTAGAACTGAAAGAGGGCAAAGGGCAAAGCGCTTTTTTCAGATGGGAAAAATGATGCGTACTAACAGCGTTTGTTTGCTATTCATAGATTGAGTTTACTCACTTATCTGTTTACTGTGCAGGTAATATCTACGCTGTTTTGGCAGAGTACAATAAATCCGAGATATGCTATGAGAATATGTTGCGTTTACAGCCAGAGTTCCGTTCGGCTCGTCAGCGTCTTCATGCTGTTCGCTGTCACGCTAAAGTTGAAGCCGCTCTTGAAAGGCAACATCATCAACTTCAACAGGTAAATATACAAAAGTGAAACAATTTCTGTTCATTCTAACAAATAACGAATGTACATGATTCTTTGATTTTAGTTTTTAAGAGCTTGGTTGCGTTTGATAATATATATACAGATATGACCCCATGGCAAGTGTTTACCTATTTGGTCGCTGTTAAAGTTCTACTTTCTTCACCATCGCGGTGTAAATGCTATATATATATATATATATATATATGTTGATCATTTTAGGTGTTAGAAAAGCTGAAAGAATACCAGCATCGAAAGGAACTCTATGTACAGCTAATGGGCCAGCTGGTTGAGGAGGCAGTACCCCCTAGCGGTTGGGATGGGAAGGACTGCAATATCTATCCGAGTGGTTCCGGAAGCGGGTCGTCGTCGTCAACGTCAGACAGCAGTCGATCATCTGGTGACTCTTCTCAACCAAATGATTCTACCAGGACTTCTGGTGCAACGACTGGAAGGGGTAGTAGGAATGTTGACGGGGAAAGTTCAACAAACTTTGGAGGTGACATCGGTTACTGCCTTGGATCGCCAGACCAACCTCTGGGTTTTCCGTTTTATGACAATATGATTGATCTCCAGTTCAATGTGCGGTCTCAGGATCGCGAACGGGCGCGACAGTCCTGCGTTGAAAAACAGCAAAAATCCTAGTAATTATAATACAGAGAAAACGGGGAAGGGCAGTAAACTATGCAGCAGATATATATATTGCAATCGGTTAGAGGTTCGCGAAATGAACAACGTTACCTTGTTGTTATGACACCACAGTTGAAATGGGCTTATACCTGTGGCACTGCTGAGAATTAATAGTCCTTTAGTGCTATACTCGTCATCTTGCGATTTTAATGAGTATTATCAAGTAAAGTAGTGATCTTCTAGGCTACTTTTGGTGACCCTTTTGTTTAACCTATATGAAACCTTTTGACTCCTTTCACCTTATTAGTATCTCCACTGTGTTAAATAAGTATGTGAAAACGGCAATCATTTCGGTAATGGCATATGCTAAGTCAAGGAAAAACTGTAAGGGATATGTGGTAGACGCTAGGCCGATAATATATACGACGACGACGACGACAAAGCAGCAAAATCTGTGTCTCGTAAATGAATGTAGAGATACCGATAACTAGCCTTTGTAGACAAATAGAAAGCTCAGGACGAAAGTAGGGATTCGATTCAGCTATGTGAACCCCGTTGCTAATCCCAAAACAAGCTTGCTTTGCTTTTTTCTGTAGGAGCCCTACTGAATCAGCCTGGCCATACTCGCCACCACCTTTTTAAGTACAGTGGAGCCACATTATAAAAGAGACAAGTTTGTTCTGTGTAATGTTAGAGCCTAAAAAAAAATGAGGTTTACTCAGTCGTGAGTATGTGGATATCATCAGCCTCATTTAAAGATATATGTTCCACGCTGAACTAAATCGACTCGTAACAGTAAAATAATAGGCTGAGCAAATTAACACTTGAAAAATAATTAGGTTAATGAAAACATTTGTTTTCAACAACTTGTTGCTAAAAGCTTATGATGTCTTTATTACTTGTTTTCCAACCATTATCTACTCGCCACTTGTCCATGGCTGAATTTGCCGTCTTTCTGTTGTAAGCAAATTTGTATTCGTTTTATGTAGACATGCATTATATAATAATATGTCTGTACGATAATACAACGACCAGGCACAGCGTAAACCAAATATTGAATTGAGTTGAACGGATAAGTTTGGGACATTTTTCGACAACAGAACTTGTGTTTCAACTTCTATATAAGGCCATCACACTAAGAGATTAACTGCAAACTCAATGAGATTTTTAGATTGCCATTAATGATGGTTTTAAGCCTATATCCCAAGCGCGAGGCGGATGACTAAGTGCCCTAAATAGGAAATCGTTCTTCTTATTTTTTGCTTTTTATAAAATATATAGACCCATAGTTACTAGTCAAACCTGACAGCTCCTAATAATGTGTATATACGTATTAAAGAGACAATGCAGAAGGTAGACAATAGCGATGATGTCCGTAAGAGAGACATAGTTTGGCGAGTAACCACCCGAAGCAACTGGTGTTTAATAGATCCGTGTGATTATCCAACCCACCATAAACAAAGTCATGAGGGGAACAGAGTCATGCGATATACTTTATATTAAGTAATACAAGGGTTTTTTTTCCATTAACTAGATGGTGATAGGCAATTGAAACTGTAGAACGTGATATAATGTCTGTATTATTATTATCCGTGGATGATGATGACGAAGGACAAAAAGAAACAAAAAGCCTTCAGTACTTATATAGGCCGAAGACAAAAACGAGTCCGACTATCACGATAACAGAGGAGCTCGGAATTCTCCACCTCATAGAATGGATAGCTAAGTCTAGTTATTTCGACTGGCTGTATGATCACGGTTATTTTCATCGAAGTCTCATGACACTAAAGCTAACTGAGATGATAATAATATTTAATGATTCTTCAACTGTATGTTACACTTCTCTACAGCGTATTAAAAGGAAAATCTACAATTAAGCTATAACGTGTCTTTACTGTCTAGGTCAATTCTGATATTAAGCATGATGTTTTAAAATGCAGCTCATTTTACAGACGGTTTACAGGGCCCTTTTAGGTGCAAGCTTCAAACGCTAGCCTGAAACATACTGATGTTAAAGTCGCGCAATTGAAAATATTGATTTGTCCAAAACTTATACTAAAAATACGGAACTTACAAAACTTAGAATGCTTGTATTTGGAACTTGTAGTTTCCTTACCCGTTTAAAAATTTGCTGTACTATTTTAAAGATTCGTAAAATACAATTCGAAGATCTTGGTCATTTTCTCATAAGTGGAGTTCGGTGCACAAGTCCAAAATCTTCTGTTTTTGAAATGTAATTACTAAACCTGCTTCTTCAATTGGCCAGGAAGTAATTGTACTGCATCGTTGAATTCTAGGTATAGTTTAACCTGAAGCTTATACGGTGTTTCTACCTATGCGTTGCTTCTAAAAAGTTCAATAAAAGTTTATAAAATGAAATAGTTTTAATCTGACCTGAGCTACATCCATTGCGAGTTCCTTGACACTAACTTCAAAATGCCAAACGCGAAGCTACTGCGTCAAAAGGAACAGTTTTGCAGCAATTGAATAATAGAAATAAAAATTCATTGAAATTCATTAAATCTTAAACTTTTTAAAGCTTACGGAAACATATCCAACACGCCAAATTCAAAGTTTGCCGCGCATTTTCGGATCAACGTATTGCGAAAATCGTTTATTATTGACTGCTTTTTTCTCGGGCAAGAGTGGACGCCGGTTGTTTTTAGATCTTGGAAATATCGCAAAATCAAGGCTTGCGAAAGCGATGCCTTTATGTATTGCTCTTTCTGACGTGCAACAATTAGGCGTTGTTCTCTCCGACTCAAACTCATGGGTCAAAGTCATGGGTGCCGGGATATCTCCATAGCAAGATGTACCGACAGAGTTCATCAATTGAAGCATTGATTTGTTCCTTTCACTCATGAAACCATAACATTAATAAGAAAAGTGTACTACACATAAAACGTAAGTTAATGATGGTTACAAATAATAGCTTCTGTGTGTATCGTGCTTAGGTGCTTGCATTAAAAGCGACCTACGTAATAACAAATTGATAACAATATTATTATTAGTATCGAATTTTTTAAAAGATTTGTCATAACAAACTGTTTTAGAGGAGAAACTTACGCAACGCATTTTGCAATACATTTCATATATTTATCGCACAGACAATTGTTGTAAAAAAGCATACGTATTATGGCAAGAAATCCTAAGGAAATAATAATGATTACGATAACAATTATGATGAGTATAGTATACCGATATGAAGGGTGCACACAGCTAACTCGATTAACCGCGAGACCAATGTTCTCTTTGTCGTCATGATGAGGTCTCTTGAATTCAAAGCACAGTCTAAATACATTAAATTCGTAAATCCGATACGTGCTCTACAAAATCGACTATTGAAAGTAAATAATTACTATAAATGTAATTCATCTTTGCTTACTTAGCTTGCAAGTAAAAATAACTCCAGGTTTGCGTTGTTGCACAGATATACGTACAAAGCCTCTAGCTTTCACTTCCAAATCTAGAAGCCTAAACGGAGCTCACTAAATATTACACTCCTTATCTTATCCTTTCAGATGGATTACGAATTTAAGGTGAAAACATCAGCCGAACGAGAGAAGGTAGAAGATCAGTTTGACTTCGAGGGATGCAAAGTAGGTCGAGGTACTTACGGTCATGTGTACAAAGCTCGCCCAAAGGACAGCACGGACAACCGAGAATACGCCCTTAAGCAAATCGAAGGAACTGGAATATCTATGTCTGCTTGCCGGTAACTCGTCAACGGTTATTTCTATCATTTAAGAAATGTGTATTTTTATGTGGCTAGTATATACCAGTTGTATGAAAAGATCATATACAATTTCAAATGTTTTTTGTCTCTTTATGTACTATTGTCTCTTATTTGACGATGACGATCCCGGTTGCCAAGCATCACCCTGAATGATTTAACTAAAGAAATATAAAATGCAAATTCTTTAACCATTAAATAGTTGATTTTTTTGCTGTCAACAGGTAAGCGAAATTATTCACAGGATTACACAGCAAAAAAAAAACATATATATTATCGCTTCACGCGTACTTGTTCTTAATTTTATTTAACATTTGGTAAAGCTTTTAGTAAGTTACTTTTCAGTTTCTCAACCATGCCAAACCGAAAAAGCAAGCTTTTATTCAGCAGAACCTTACTGTCCTCTACCAACTAAGCGCAGTTAAGCTAATAACAGCTTTATCTTTATGGCTTTGCTTTTCAGAGAAATTGCACTTCTCCGCGAACTAAAGCATACGAATGTTATCAATCTTCAGCGAGTGTTTCTGTCGCATGCTGATCGGAAGGTTTATCTGTTATTTGATTTTGCCGAACATGACTTATGGCACATTATTAAATTTCACCGAACCGCCAAGGCTAATAAAAAAACTGTCATTACACCGAGATCAATGGTAGTAATCCATGTTTTATTTGTCATTTTTTGATATTATCCATGGTTCCTGGTAATTTTCATAGAAAAAGTGTTCTTTTATTTAAATACACACACACATATATAAGCCTGTTTTTTAAAGTCTATAACGACGTCATCAAAATAAAAACTTTTCTCATATGCTTTTGCCGCTTTTCGCAGGTGAAATCGTTGCTATATCAAATCCTGAACGGCATTCACTATTTACATTCAAATTGGGTACTTCACCGTGACCTGAAGCCGGCTAATATTCTCGTTATGGGCGAGGGTCCCGACCGGGGCAAAGTAAAGATCGCTGACATGGGATTCGCTCGACTCTTCAATTCACCTCTAAAACCTCTGGCTGATTTAGATCCTGTAGTAGTTACCTTCTGGTATCGTGCTCCGGAACTCCTCTTAGGTAATTATATGTTGTGTAAAATATTCATTGTTTGCGTTCATTCAATAGCAGTAATCACTCTACTACATGTTGATCCTGATCAAGCGTTCTTATACTTATTCTTATAATACGAAGATTATTTTGAATAGGTGTTTAAAGGTGAAGTTCTCCACCTTGTATTGTTAATTCCAGATACTTAGGGACCGAGTTCTAAATTTTTGCTCAGCTAGTTTATACGTTAAAGATTTCATTTTGTTGACTTAAGACCTTTACTTATGAATTTGCTGGAGTTTTAATTTCTACATTGGTCTTTTATACTGTAGGCGCTCGCCATTATACGAAAGCAATAGATATTTGGGCGATTGGATGCATTTTCGCTGAGCTTTTGACCTCGGAACCAATATTTCACTGCCGGCAAGAGGACATCAAGACGTCAAACCCGTACCACCACGATCAGCTCGATCGCATTTTTAATGTTATGGGATACCCAGTTGAGCGGGACTGGGAAGACTTGAAGAAGATGCCGGAACATCCCACCTTAATTAAAGACTTCAAACGATCATCGTACGCGGGATGCTCGCTAAACAAATACATGGAAAAGCATAAGGTACAAAATCCTTAAATTTGCTTGACATGTGCATTTTCCCGTACAAGATTCATTGGTGGTAAAGTAAATTTATAAATAATTTATATTCAAAGAAACTATTGATTGTGACTTCATGGGTGATGCCTCTGACGACAAGTTTTTAGTGTATCACGACGATTGTCCTATTTAGTGTTTCTCCGATATTTTAACCATTGCGTCCTTCATGAAAGATTTTCACGTTATCTAATTTATATGACTTCTTGGATCGTAGGTGAAATCCGATTCAAAAGCGTTCCTACTTCTTCAACGGCTTCTTCTGATGGATCCGACGCGTCGGCTAACATCTGAACAAGCGATGGGTGATGCCTACTTCCTCGAAGACCCGTTACCTACAGCCGACGTATTTGCCGGGGGGCCGATCCCGTACCCCAAGAGAGATTTTCTCACAGAGGAAGATAACGATGCAGACAAGGCAAATGCGCAACAGGCAAACAATGACAAGGTTTGTTAGTTTGATATTCTGCTCAAATACTGTTATCAGCTTTATTTTGATTCCTTCCATAACCAATAAGCGCAGTTCATATGCGAACTAAATGTCCATTCCAAGTGTGTAAAAAAATCTTTCTAGTCTGTCGCAGTTTTTTAACTTCATGCTTTTGTTGTTTCCACTAATGCGAAATCTTATCGTATATAATGATTATATAAATAATCATATTTGTCGTGTAGTGTATGTCATGTTATGCGTAACAGGTTTCGCCTTTAATTGCTTGCAATGACAATTATTGATTTGTTTTCTATTATCACAGAACGCTGCGGATTCAGGCCCAAATGCCAAAAGAGTCCGTTTAGGTCCCGGCCCACCGCCTCAACCGCCACAACCTCCCCAGCACAACTACCCACCCCAACGACAGTTCTAGCCCCTACGACAGGATCTGCCCGGGCATCATCAACGGATAAAAGGCCAATCTCTGTCGGACCCACATGGCCCACCGTTGGAACAGCGAAACGACACTAATGTTGACCGCGATGAAAACGACGGAAGTGCGGATGATGTCTGAGTCACCTAACACATCTGAGCAAGACGCATGATGTCGGGAAAGCTCAGAATTCGCTCATTCCTAATATTAGAAAGAAGAAGTTGGAAGTTGTGAAATTTAACAAATAACAAGTCGTCAACGTATTGGTGCTGCAGAAAATTGCTGAATAATAACCACTAAGCGTCTACACTCTTCACTTGGATGAAACTGTCACGTGCCGACAAAGGGCCGGCGTGTCAGGAACTGGAATTTCAATTATAATTATAGCCGTGATTATAATAATAACAGTGGTAGATTCGCTCGTCGTTGTCCAGCTGGTGATGTTTTGGCAATGCTTGAATTCAGCTAGTGGTTTATAAATGGATCAAGCATTTATATGGCCCCTTTAGCTGGTGTGTACTTGAAGCGTCAATGTGATTATATATATAGGTAGTAAGGGTCGTGGACGCTGCGAACGTAATTAAAAATGCGAGGTGTACACTAAAAAGGCACAAGCAGGTTACAAGTGGGCACTTCTTTGATGCCGATTGTTTGGACTACCCATAGAAAATGGATCTTAATGACTGAAATCTATCTCTTTTTCGTAAGGAAGATATCGATACCGCACGAGTTCCTTACATTTTTTTTTTCACTTTATATTTTCCATATACACGTATAATTTTTCAAATTCAGTATTTGTGTCAAGCGTCCGTCGCCACATATTGTTAAACTTCGAACGACATAGAAATGCGATAAGCATGCAAAAGAATCACCGCATTACGGAAGCCATCCAGAAATGTGTATGGTGTGCTTAAAGTTACATATATATCTATGTATTATAGACCTATAAACATAAATTTCACCGAATGAGTGTAACGTTATTCTATTGCCGTGTCTGAACGCTAAACAACAGATACTGTTTCAGAGCTACTAGCCTTAAATATGGCGTTAGGCTGTGTTACAACTAAAGCGATTGTTAAAACAACTGACCTATGATGTACGCAAATGGGCTTAATGTTATCAGTTCGTTGTGATGTATTAACAATTTATTGTGGAAACATTACATAACAAAAACAGGTAGTACTCGGTAAATTTGCGAACTTCGGAAAATTCCTGGTCGAAGAAATGGAATTTTCCTTATTATTTTCCTCGTAAGCTTTAAATTTAAGGGCTATGTTCTGCATCAGCCGGGGTGTTTCATGGAATCTTTCTACTCTTGTTCTTGGCTTTGGCATCAATGGAGACAATCCAACCGACCGAGGTTATGGCTTTCGTAGTATTTAGTAGTAGACAATGCTACATGGGTTCAAATGCAAATTGCAGTTATAGGTAGTGAAAATAATGGAGCCACTATGTGATACCTCATTATGCATTCGGCACGGTACTCCTTCTTTCGAATAATATAACCCAAGTAGGCTAAATATTATCAAATATCAAGTGATACGATTTTTTATTTTAAAATACAATAGACAGTCCAGTTAATTTTTATCCGGAATTAATCTTTAGTATGAAAGAAAACTTCTAACAGACTTAGCAATTGATTTTATCAACCGATGACTGTCGTAATCAATAAGGCAATCAGAAGGCACTGCATCACCTCCCAAACTAACACCCCCTGGTGCATCATGAAAACTCTAGCTCGTTAGCATTAATAACACAAACTTGATAACAATTTGTAGTACATGTCTTAGAATACCTTGTTCGATAACGAAGGCGTTATAATATTATTTTACTATTATTTTATACAATAGACAGAAGCGGGCTCTGGAAACGTGCAAGAACAGCAATTGTTGCTCATATATATGCACTTGCTTCTGCTTGCTGCCCCATATAAACTTTTTTTTTATACGTGCGTTATGTATGATTTAATGATTTTGGTTATTAATTTTGTTCTTCTCGTGTAGATTTTAATTAGTCTGAATTTCATTGACTAAAACATAAGTGGGACTCTGTCATCGTTGGGCCATCTACGCCCTTTCAGAAATTTCGACATACGTCAAAATATCTGTTTTAAATGCTGGAGCGTATTAATGTTGTGAAGCAATCGTACCCGAATGGTATAAAATATGTCGACGAATAAATTACGTTTACGGTACTCTTGCATCAATAGTTTTGTTTTTCAATTAAAAAATGTTCTGGAGATACTTTGTATGCAGATCTACACACATGTGAACAGGTCCAGACGTGGGATAAAATAAACCCGACGTCTGCTGACTCAGTGGGTTTTATTGCAATCGGCCAACACAGTATATTGCCGACGGAGTGTATCACACACTGCTACCGAGGTCATATATTTATTTAGAGCTTAACTCAAAACCTTATCTGCTGTTGCTTCAAGCTAAACTTGTCTTGTACGTTAATTACGAAATATTTTGTATAACAGAATTCCAGGCGATCTGTACTTTTGGTACCCTGTTTTTATTAGGAATTACATAGAGCTTGTTGGCCACGCTGTTATTTCTGCTCATTATCCTTAATCTAGTTAAATGGCCCTAAATCCTTTGCTAGCGTGAATCTCTTCTGGGTAGGTTTCTTCAACTCCTTGAACAAACTTCCGGATGTCAGCCTCAAGAGCATTGGGTAATTCGTAAGCAGCAAAATGTCCGCCGTCCTTGTGATAATTAACCATTGTTAGATTCGTATACGTGTCCATTACAAGAGCCCGTGGGGCGCATACTAGATCATGCGGGAACACACTATACCCAGCAGGAATTCTCACAGACTGCCTGTAAACAAATAATGATATATTAAGTTAGTTCAAATAAATAACTTTTAATTTTTTTCGTCATACACTGTGGCTATTTATTTTATAACAACGGGTCCTTGGAATAAGCTTTTCGATGCACTATCACGTACTTATCCCATTAAATAGTAGCCGTGGTGGGTCTTGCTAGGCTTATCTAAGTCTTCTCAAACAAATCTATAAAACAGTATGGCAACCATTTGACAACTCGCTTCTGCTAGTCTATCATATGTAACGCTGGTTATCTTTCCCCCAGTATCGAGATTATCGAATCTTAAATATTGGACATTTAGATATATATCAACATACGTATGCCTTTAGTCTACCCCAGATGTGCGAGTTTTTCGTGTGGGTTAAGCAACAGGTTTCGGTTTCACTAAGTTTTCTATAGATAACGCATAAGTCAAAACAAAAAAATTCTGATGTTCCGCGGAAATAAATGCGCTAGTGTTCTCGACAACTTACTTGAATAGCTGCCTCGTTAAATGAGAGGAAACGTTTTCCTTGTAGTATCGTTGTGAGGATACGATTGATCCAGACGAGTAATAAACCATCACATTAGTAAGAAGCTCGTCGATGGTGAACTTGTTGGTTAATCCTCCATCTTCTAAAAGGCGGAATTTATCACTGGTCCACGTTGAAAACTTCTCCAGAATGTACGCAGCTAATCCAGCTGGCGAGTTCAGGAGTGCAAAGCCTAAAATACATGTTTTTATCATTGCAGAAAATAAGAATAAGTTCAAGCCTATTAGATAAAGCCTATCATATATAAGCTTATAATATGACACGCTTTATCTAACGAAGATATTTAATTGAGCATATTGCAATGGCGTGACGTTTCGTTCTATTCTAATTGGTTGGGCACAAATAATTTAATTAAGCACGCAAGTTTCATCAAAATCGACTAGATTTTTGGGTGGCTAGACTCATACGCTATAACCGCATGTCCCAATGGTTTATATATACATGTATTATACTTACCGATGGTATCGGGCTTTGTAGACTGGATGTGGAAGTAGCCTGATTCGCGTATAAGTCGGAAAAAGAATCGGCTAAAAGGTATAGGCATGCAGAATGGCAATTCGCCATCTCCGACAATGTTTGGGAACCACGTAAATGCAATCAGTTTCAGTAACGTCCATGGGTTCTGATAGTTCTGGAATACGATATTGACGTGGAGTCCACGTAGGCTATGAACATGTGTAAACATTGATTAGTACAGGGGACGACCAAAATCCGAATTCTTAGAAGGGTACGAGTAATTAGCTTCAAAAATCAATGCCACTGTAGTCAACCTAGGGCGTGTAATGCACCAGGATATCCAAAGAGTAAAAAAATATTATCGTTAGAGAAGCAAAGTAGTTCCACTTCGGCCTTGTCATATGATTCATTTGAATATTTAGTTTTATTGATTTTTTTGAAAGTTCATCGGAATATGTGAAACAATATTAGAAATCCTACCTGTCGGGGTAGAGGACTCCCATAGCATTTACAATCGCAGCTCCCCAATCCCCGCCCTGTGCGTAGTATTTGCTGTAGCCAATGCGGGACATAAGTTTTTTAAAGATACGCGCTGTCGTCAACACGTTCATGCCTGTTTGGAGCATTGATGACAAATCAGTCCTGTTTTTTAGCACTATTACTTGCACTTTTGTTATTGTATACGTAGTGATATGAGCCTCTGGTTAGTAATACAAACAAATCTGACCTTGCTTCCTGGAAGGCTCCGAATACCCATAACCAGGAATAGAAGGCACGATAACATCGAACGCGATCTCGTCAACCGGCTTGGAAAGTTGACCCGCGATTTTAAGGAACTCAACAAAGGAGCCTGGCCAACCGTGAATTAACAAAAGTGGAATAATCTTTGTTTTGTTATCTGTCTTTGTTGGAGCGCTGCGAAAGAAGTGAATCTTGATACCTGAAATTAACATAATTCTCGTTTACAACTTTCTGTATGTTCACCGTTCGGAGGTATGTATTGAAATTCACTTACATTAAATGTGAAAAATTAAGGAATAACATAACTTAAGGGTCAGGTACAATATTCAGTTTGCTAATTTTATCAGCTCGTTGTGCAAGTATGGTTCGCCAGCGTGAATATAATTACGCTCCTTGTCTATAATATGTTTAGTTACGCTTACAGTAGGAGTACTGATGCTAAAAGATTTTAGCTCTAGACTAAAATAAACAAATATGCCTTGAGATTTGGCATGCAATAGCCCGAGGGCTATAACATGAATAAAGACACCCACCAAACAATAGTATCATTCGTCGAATTTATGTTACATGTAGGTAGGGTGTACAATGGACCTGCTACTCAACAAGGGACTACCGAAAAATGGTCTTCAATAATCCAGTTAACATGACTCACCTTCAATTTGGGTCTGATAGTGTGGGTAGGAGTTGATTGCAGCCTCGGCCTTCTTAAAGTCATATTGGTTTTGCCAGTATTCGATGATCTTCCGGAACGAATTTGGATTTACGCCGTAATGATATCTGGCATCTTCCAGGGGTTCTACCCATTTCGTTCGCGCGAGCTCCTGCTTGAGAGAAGTTACTAACTTATCATCAAACGACACTTTGTAGTTGTATATTGCCTCATCATCCCCTGGTGGTGTAGTTCCTATAAGAGAATATACATTTACAGAACGTAATTGGAAACTAATTAAAAAGTATTACCTACGATGATACGACGCTATGTAACAGTTTATGCATTTTCATGAAATCATAATTTCACAGAAAACAAAGTGCCCCTTGTGGATTAAGGTGGGCGGCTGCTAATCTGTTATCCATCCATACCCTATAAATTTTACCTACTAATAGCATGTTTCATGTCAAAAAGGAAGTAATGAAGACTTTATGCGCCAACCAACCTTTCTTAATAAGAGCCGGCCCCCAGTAGCCCGTTTCAGGCATATTCAGGGGTTTGATTGACTGTTGGTACCAATAACCGATACCAACGGCTACAAACCCTGCGAGCAGAGCTGAGAAGAAACCCAGTTTGAAGATACGCACAATACAACCCATCTGTTCTCATTAAAGGTCACATAAATACAAATAAACAGTATATTTAATTTATTCATTATCGCCTAACTCTGACGTCCATTTGCTCAAGAGGGTACAAAATGGGTGTAATGGCTCCTTGACAGATATATATGTATATATATATATATTCACCTACAATTGAAAGTTATTTATGTACTGTATACTGTCAAGACACTTTACCACACCTCGTACGTACATCACTTGATAAACGATATGAACATAAATAACTTTCAATCGTTAGAGATTACTTATATAAAATGCTAGAAGTCTAAACAAAATGTTGTACCCAGTGACACAACGTAAAAAGTTTTGCCAGGAAGAGATTTCAATTGGTCGGAATTAATTTCAGTATGTGGAGAAGAAACGAGCATATGCTTCCCGGATTACCAACGAAATTTCTATGGATTGGACAGTTATGAAGACTAGCTGATTTTTCGCTCACTACTGAGTCAGAAACGTTGTATATATATTTTAAAGGTTTACAATTTATTTCAGGTGTGAGCTGAAGTTTACAATGGAAATCACCTATTGTGGTGTTGCTCAATGGCTGTATATTTTTCATTATACCTAAATAATTGGGTGTCGAAAAATTCAACAGATTTTCAAGATGAATTCTACTTAATTTGAGAATTTTCATACTGTTATTTAAGCCATATCTATATATATATATGATCACCCTGTGTGATTCGAACCTTTCATTTATATTGTCATTTTAAGGTTTGCTCATGATACTGCTAGATATTTACTCTGCTCCTGGTGTCGCCCTGAATAACTGTCAAATCGACTAAAGTGTTGTCAACGAAACAATGTAAATCGAGAAGCGTCAAATTAGAAGTGTGATGCTTTCTTTGGTCTTTCGTCAATTATATCCCAAACACCTATTGCCGCGAGGCCGGCCACAGATGAGATGGTCTTTCGAGTTTTGACAATACTAAGCTAGGTTGAGCCTTTCAAACTGTACTACTAGATAGCACGCCTTCCAGGTTATTGTCCTAGATAGGAAGGCGGTTTAGACAAATACCAGTTTCAATTGTGGGTTAAAACTGATTTGCAGATACTCCTTTCAGCTCGGCTGGACAAAACCTCATTGTATCCTTTCAAAAGTCTTCTCAGTACTTGATGCTATAGTAACAGCCTAACAAATAGCATATTAAATGTTGAGAAACATATCAACATTTACGCCTTTGAAAACACAACTAAAGTTCTTCTCTTTCTTAGTTTCTTTCACTTCCTAGTTTGCCTGCCAAGCAAGGTTGGTTTGAAGTGTCAACCAAGCGAAGTTATGCGAAAAATATAAAAAGTTACTAAACATTATTGAGGTTCAGTGTATTGAAGTTCGTTCCAACTATCGTTTTAGGAAGTTTTTGGGTAGAAAGCTAAAGGCACCTTTCTAGAAAACGTTGTACAAAAAGACTAATAGGTGGTGAAAAGTTTCTGAGGAATGCTAATTATTAGCCTGTATGTAACACTCTCTGAGGTGGTATCTGAGACGGTCCAGTACAAATAACTGGATACCCAACTCAAACTATTACTGATTCGTATACGTTAGACACATGTATACTCTTTGTGCCAACTGAAGCAAAAAACTGTAACACTAAAAAATCCAGATTTTCAACGATCGCTTACCTTAGTTTCGAATATTTGAACCTTTATAAGGATTTCTTTAAGAAAACGTTTCCGTAGACTGTGAACTCTCAGAAGACGTAAAGCTAAGTCTTGGAAAATTTCCATATAAAAATAAATCTTGAAAAATTTCCGTATAAAGCAATGTTTCGCAAAGTGTTGCTATTGCCGAAAGCCTTTTGTGGTACGATAAGGTGGTGAACTATTCACTAACCACAATAAGCAAAGGTCGCTACGAGATCCATTTATATATTATAGGTCAATCATTAAAATCTTAGGTATGCTTAGAGGCTTAAATAGAGAGCTAGCTAAATTAGAGAGTTATTCAATTGAGGCAACATGGTTTTCTCTAAACCAATTGTGGCGGTGGCAGTCCTTAACGGCAGAAAAGTGTAAAGCGCCCTTTTGCCAAAACGAAATAAGGTCGTAATTGTATCTTCGGTTTCAAGCCAAAAGTACCTCAACGATGAAGCTTCATTGAGCCCGGGTCATTGCAAACTCGATTCACTAGTTTTTTTTTCTCCTTCGCAAGTTAGGAGTTCATCTAGGATACACACATATCACACGATAATGAGTGAGAATAGCTATTTCCATATGTTAGTTAACATAAGTTTAACCTAGCTTACTCTTATTACCCAATTATTAACGAGACAATATACTTTTTTAATGAATGTAGACGTTTGCAGGAAGGAAGGTTGTTAAATAGCTCGTGATATCTGGATCTATTTGAGCCCGTTCGCCTTTTTCTTTGAACTGCATCGTAGTTCAGATATGGTCTGGTGCGCAGTGGTCAACAGACCATACTTAGCCTGTCATAACTTAAATCACGAAGTTTCTATTCGAAAGTCGCCCATATGAGCTTTTTTCCGGTTGCCAAATACCAAAAATGTCAAACAAAGACAGCTACAAGCTGCTTCCTGATTATCATATGCACAAACTTTGCCGAATGTAGCATAAACACACACAAATTGTTCAAAATGTTTTTTTCATATATATATATATATATATATGGGGGAATATATAAAGCGAAAAGCAGGCGATGTGTCGGGTTTGGGCAAGGGATTAGTACAGAAGCGCTATGTTTGCTTTACTCAGTAAATATTCTGTTTTATGCAAATGGTGTTGTATTTTGATTTCCGTAAATGATGTCTTTGAAGCAATTGATTTTTGGTACTTGCTAGCTTCTGTATATTCGGTCTATAGCAGCAAGTATATTTTATGTGCTCATATTAAGTGAACGTATCCATTAATGAGCTAAAAGAAAAGCGGAGGACCTATGACAGCAACAGGAGCCCGTTTTGGAAAGAAAGGAGGACCTATGATTCTCTCCCAGTAGCTGAGAAATTCAAAAAGCGGAAATTTTTGACTTACCATATTAATATTGTCAAGCTTATAAATATTCTTTAGTAAGACCATTACGAAACCCAAGAAGCCAGTATAAAAGTCACACCCTTTATGTTTACGAAGGTCCCTGAATATTAAAATAGTATTAAGGAGTACGTTCTTGACTGAGAGATTCAACTGAGACGGAACGCGACATTTTTTTTTTGTTACAGTAAAGACATGTGATTATTTGATTTTTTTTGCAAAAATTGTCACTCATGAGGATAAATATACTCACTAATGACCTATCAATAAAGTGAAATTAAATAAAGCTTATTCCTTTTTTGCAAGGTGTCGCGTAACGAACTCAACTACTCATTAAAATAGCGAAGATTCGTCTCCCAAGACATACTACATTATAATATTCCGTTTCCATTTCAAGTTCATCAAATTATTAAGATTTGAATCTTTCGTTCTTAGTTTAACTAGCAAGCTCACAGCAAATTTGCTGCTATTACGTTGATCCATGTTGTTAAGCTAATTAAGTACTTCGTGATAATATACGCATAGCTCATCTGAACATATTAAAATGTTACGCCACAAAAATCCAGTAAGCGTTTCCCTGTTGGAACTTTCAACGACCTTTATTTATACTATTGGATAGTTTCTACATATGTATGCAGTAGTTGGTACTAGTAGCCGCAGCTGGTCTCCAGCGTGCGAAGCCGTAAGTGTCTAGATTAATGTAGGCAAAAGAAGCCGGTAAAGTAGTTGTATAGCATTGAGATGAGAGGTGATTCGGAAAGTTTATCCAGGAAACGGCCCTTAATATTATAGTACAGCTTATATATATATATATATATATATATATATATATATATATTATGTGAAATGATGTCTCACCGTGCTTCTAGATTTGTAAGCCTTTAAAGGATTGGAGAAAAAACTTTCTACAAAGTTAACTGCTACTTACTGCAAATACAGTGCAACCTCTATACCGTCATGTAGATCACATCCAGCGCCAATTGCGGTGCGTGACAGCAGGCAAATTAAACGTCACCGGGTTGCCGACTTGTTCTAGCTGATTCGTGTTAGTTGACCTTCAACGCAGCTACGGACGACTCCGCTCCACCGATCGTTAGTGGACTTCCTCTTATAGTTGATGAACAGTCGCAAAAAACGGATAAATTGGTGCCCAACAAGGGAGAGGGAAGGATCGACAAGTTAAGGGGGAAGTCACAGGACACAGAGCTCTTTTGTGTAATGTCGGGCTTATGGAGCTGTGATGACAATGACAAGCACCAGTAGCAGAAACGCCAACAAAAATAACTAAAAAATCGACGACAAGAATGGACATCACTAGAATCGCCCCACAAAGCTGCGAGACTTGACTATTTCTAGCGAGGGCAAAATGGAGATAGTAGCGTACAAGCCAAGAGTGACTCTCCTTGCCTTTAGCAAGAATAAGAAGCGAATGGGCCAACCACGCTATTAAAATGCCCTTAGTTAAGAGGACAGATCCGGATTCACAAACTGCAAAACACATCGGTAAACGATCGACGGCAACAGTAACAACTATGAGGTTACGTGAAGACATTCATAATTACAGCGGCATATAGGCTATCCTGTAACTTTGGACAAACGGAACGAGATTTCTTATCGTTTTGTATAGTTCTGAATTGAAAAGCAATCTTCTTGTTAAGAACGTTGCCGTATAACTTAGGACTTTGGTTGGCAAGGGTTTTTTACGCATATGTAATCTCAATTTTGACAGGAACATGTAGTGGCCTGGGGTTAAGATACAATGCAATCTACAAACTTTTGCAATTGCTTTTATGTTTGTCTCGCGATAAAAGGCAATCAAAAATTTGGTCAACAATACCCATTGTTTTTGTGATAGCACAGCGGGTAACGTGTTTGCCTACTAAATTTCTGGCCATCATCGAAATTGGGCGTGCTCAGGGGAACCAACCGTCTGAAATAATTCTTAATGGCAATATTGTAGATAACTATTTGAAATAACCTTTTTCTTGGTGACAGCCCTTATAGGCTGAAATGGGGGCACTTACTCTTTTTGCTCGAATTATCGAGACGAACAATATCGACGGTTGTTTGTACTCCGAAAATGTTACCACTTTTTTGTTATATGTTGTTTTTATACATTGTTGCCCCGTGTATTGTTGTGCCCCATTTCTATAGGTCTTAAATGAAGAAAAATACTTGATAGTTAACGAGACATAAGTGATCGGTTCTAGTGTATTTTAGTGCCAAGGCAGGACGACCTTATTACAGCTGCAAATCATACGGCAACTGTCGGACTATGACAGTAAGTTACGTCTGATACGGTTGCTCCATAATTAGACTATGGCTAAGTTGTAAAACCTTGATTAAGTAGAGAGGAGTTTATTTAATTGATTACCGGGCCATTGCCCCTATTAAGGAGCAATAGACCTCATATTGAAGGGCAATCGTTGTCGGTGCTGCTGTGCTGAAGACAACCTACTTACTAGTCAATGACGGGATTTTTTGTCAGGTAATTTAAAAAAATCTTGGTTATCTGATGCAAAGTGAGTAACCGCCCACGTCTCAACTGATCTAACAAAATAAATCATATGAAAGAAATTCTTGTTGAAGGACCGCTTTGGTGAGGCCGGGTACTAAGTTATTTACGTATCATGTTAAAAAAATAGCGATCTTGGCTAGTTACTGATAAGCATCTGCTTCTAAAAATAGACCCACGAGGAACTTCACCTTACATCATCTACTTTCTAGTGTTATGCTTTACTGTGCCGCCTTGGGGTCAGTGGTATCGTCAAGACAATTCTACAACGAGAACCTCTTTTCGTATAATGTCCACCAACGCTATATGTGAAGCAGTTTGCTAAGAAAGTATACCATTTCCCTACTGCTATTCCCAGCCGCACGCTTCGTCTGAAGCACGTTTCTACACTTAAGAATATCAATTTCCTTCATATATATATATATATATATATATATATATATATATATATATATATATATATATATATGATATATGATGACATAGAATGAGATATAACAAAAATAATAGTTGGCTATGACCGGAGGATCTGATTAGGCATTGATTTTATTTAGTACTGCATATAGCCCAGTTAGCAACCGCCTTACCGATGATCGCTGAAATGCACTAAATGAATTAAACCTTGTAATACACCTTTCGCTACTTTTATCTTCACTACATATTGCATTACTCTGGATGCTGCATATCTAATTTTTCCTATACATAATAATTTTAGTTCCGTTAACAATCAACGTTTACGCAAACTTTGGCTTGCTAGCGTACTTAATGGATAAGAGTCATTTTGGCATTGGTATATCCGCATACTTTGGGCGGAAACTGCGTTTTCGGTAAGATCCCACTTTTTACGTCGAAGTTAGAAAGAAACTTATGTTCTAGAATCCGAAAGATGTTTATTCTCGTCTAGTGACACTAATTATCGCAGCGTAGGTATTTTCGATTTTGCTTCAGGCCAAGCGTGCAATTGGGAATGGCAGTAGAAAAATAGTATACTTAACAAACTGCCTCACTTATAGCGTTGCTGGACATTATACGAAAAGAAGTTCTTGTTGTAGAATCGCCATGACGACACCACTGAGCCCAAGGCACAGTGAAACATAATATTAGAAAATAAATGATGCAGGATAAACTTTTTCGAGTCGACCGTCTTTCAAAAACCGGCGCTTCTCAGTAGTTAATGCCGAAAACCTTCCCGAGCTGCCAGTCCGGCCGGTCAATTGATTACGGTAAATTTCGAAATTCTGCCGCGATTAACAGTAGGTACTGCTGCTTTACGAGTTAGAACTGTGACGTAACGCGTTGATTTAGAGGTAGTTCAACTGCTAACGGGCACAGGAGGACGAATTTTGGACTAATAAAAATTACCTATCTGTACATTTCTTTAAGCCTTTGGGTGATACTTTTTTATGTATGATTGATCATGTGAGTCTAAGTCTAATGTATGGGCCGGGTGTAGGCCTCGACAGTCACACCTTTCTGCCAAGGGCATTATCCATGTACTCCGATTCTTAATATTTTCTTACGTTTTTCTCTGAAGCAGGCCATATACTAATAGAATATCACACGTCCTTTCTTATTTATAATCTCGCAAAAAAAGAAAATGGGTTTTATTTATGGGACGAAAATACAAAAGCACCTAGAATAGAAACACATTCAAATAGTGTTAAATACTTACTAGACATACACACTATTGACTTGCAACCTTGTCCACAAAAAAGCCAGTGGTAAAATAAAGCTTTAGAGACCGAGTCTCTGTCGAAACTTACTCCAAGGCTGTGTAATGACTCAGCTTTCCTTTTTAAAGCATACGAAAGTCTGAAGCTTAGTACTGGCAGTACGATAAGATCAAACACGATTCCCCTAACAGGGCAATGGGGCTTACGACAACGGTGAGATACTGAACAAACGAACTTGGCCCATGGATTAACAGAAGTGAAGACACTCTCAGGCAGTCTAGGAAGTAAATGCTAAATCCTGAAATAACTGAAGTCCATCGAAGACGTAATCGAGAAAGTCGAATCTATTTAGATACGATCCCTGTATTAGTACACGTTAATTTATACACGGTAGCGCTCTGTAGTAGTATATTTATTAGGTAAACTGACCTACTAGTAAAGCAAAGTTCAAAAGTTTAAATTTTAAAGTTGGCCAAGTTCGCTTGTAGCAGCCTGACGTTTCGCGATAATCTTGCCGAATACACTTGTATTCCGTACGGGCACGAATGCCTGTACACGTATGCCTAATAGTATTTTAGGTAGTAGGTCTAGTGACTTACCTCGTTATTGGTCGAAGTGATCGTTCAATGACGTTTTGCCATTGGTCTTTGTTTCTCTACCACAGCCTAGCGTAACAAAAGTTCTGGCTTTGACAAAGTGCTTACATGTTTAGTGTCCTACACACGGCCTTGCCACCGGATATCATTTCAGACGATTGGTGTGTTAGCACGAAGCAGATTATGTCGGCACCTAGTCTCGAACCTCCAACATTTTGCGTGGTTCTATGATTAATAGGCAACTATCTCACCATTACACTATCTTTGAGTCGGTAGCAAGGCTGAGATCATAAACCAGTTCGGCACATATTGTGAAAAAATGTGTCTGTTTACATAGCTGGAAGGATGGCGATGACTTTAGGCATTAGATTGCCAAGAAACGTGTTCGGAAGCAGAGGGTGTCAACTCTAAGATGAGAAAGAAATGCTACCATATACCAACCGTGTTGCAATATACCTTCAAGTTTAAGTGCGTACCCATTTCCTTGCTAGAAGCAGCTGGACGCCAGAAGAATCCAAGTGCTAGCGAAGGTTGAAAATTACATGCCTTCTCCACTCTGGAATATTAACCACCTTTAATTTGCATTTTGTTATGTGGGAAACCTTATTCCGCTAATAGTCGATAACTTCACAGAAGTTGTCAAAGTTAATACCTGGCAGTTTTTCTGTTGGTCTGAACGATACCTTGGAACGCTTAGCAAGAGAACTATTCGTTACGTTATATATAAATACCATGTCAAAAACTTAATTGTAGGATTATAAATGTTATACGGTAACATTTGTACTCATACAGGTACGTTTAATTAGCGTAAATACCATTTGCTACGGCAAGTACTTGACTAGATTATTATTTTTTCTATCTGTTTTTTTAATGCGTTATTTGGTTATCGCGTTCTTTGTATGAAAATACGGACATTAAGGATTCACTTCAGTGCCCCACTACTGTTCACCCATGTTTAGATGAATGCGTAAAGACGAACCCAGTTTCAGTAAAAAAGTTAATTCCCTAAATACGTCAGATTGTCGGGGGCAAGCAATAGAGCAGCACAGTGGAAGCAGGCTGGGTAGGCTCAATACCGAAAGGTCCGTGGATTAAATGTGTGCTCTGCTATTTACCTTTTTTTTTTTTGATACATTTTACTTCAATATGTGAACCTTCATATGAGTTACTTAATAATATAT
>NW_019211454.1:8805536-8950266 GCF_002443255.2 Varroa destructor | reverse complement strand
ATATAAATTAAGTAATAAAAAAATATTTTCACCACTGAGTGGTTCGTTAATAAATAATGACGTAAATGCTTTGAGAGTTATTGAACGATGTATAAAATTTGAACTATACGTGATGGCTTGCAGTGGCTTCACGTAAACATAAACACTTCTTCATTTCATTATGAAGCTTGAAATTAGGGATATTTTTGGTTAAAGGACAAAAAGAAAAATGGCTGCAAATAGCGCACATGAAATAGCTATAAAATAGGCACTATATATCCTCTACAGAATCGCTTCATATCCTGGATTCGGAGTTGACTATTTTCAATACAAATCAATTTTCTTTTACCTACACAAGCTATGTTGTTGGCGGTAGGTCACAGACGCTAGGTCTACCGATCAAATAAGGACACTTGAGGTAGCAGTCGACTGAACCAGAATTCAAGCAATGGTTTATTAGTATATTTTCTTTATAGAGAGTCGACATGGCCTGTATCTTAACGCAGTGTCTGATTACAGGGTGAAGGTAATCTCGCCAGTCTTCCGATGAGCAGTTTTTTTTTTGAGGTCCTAATTATTGTTAACACTAGGTAGAGAAATAGATGATACAATAGCAGAAATTGCCGTCGATTTTATAAGTATCGCTTGCTCTAAAGCATTAGCCGGGACGGCATGGAAAATGACGCATACAATTCCTCCAAATAGCCATAACTCGTTCTTTATATTTATTTCTATTACCAGTTGTCTTCCTTTATTTAACTTTGAGCTGCAATAGTGCACTGTGAACGCCCAGTTTTGATTTATTCCTAATTCTCGTTCACGACCTGAATCTACCGTCTGCATAGACGTTTCCACACGCCTTCTACTACGTTCTGCTGCACTCCCTTTACACTTGTCTAGGAATCCAAAAACACCGATTAATTTTTAATTCCTTATTTTCAAAAGGTCTCAGAATCCTATTCCGAATAGGCGTTAAACACTGAAATGTCCTGTCACAGTCAGAGCCTTTTTCTAAGATTTTTTGCAGAGGGATATATCCGCGTGAACATTTTCGTGTATATTACAAACACCTACGATACGTGGGAAGCTATAGCGAGACACGACAAAATAAAATAGAACGTTTTAGATGATAATAAAGCGTAGCACCATTACAAGCTGGTAATTTTGGAACAGTCTTCCGTTTTAGCTTTACATCAAAGGTTTAACGGTGGATTCTCTTTCCAACCTTTCAATTCGCGTCAGAACTGAGCATAACAATATAGGGCAAAATAAATCAAAGTCGTTCGAACAGTATGACATATTTACTGCAAAAAAAATTCGTTGTTTAATTGCTTTCAGTATCTTCATAGACGTTTAAGGGGCAGGGAGGTCTCCAGCCCCCGAAAGCTTTCTCGAGATCGCGTGCAATGGCCAGCGTCAATCGATCGTTGAACCTGAGGGAATAGTCAAGTAAAGAGAGGAAAGTATATTAGGAAATCTATAGCGATCCCCAAGCAATACTTTTCTAAGTGCTTTTGCTTTGCTTGCGTTGAGATTCGCTCCGATCTTTAGGTTGTTCAGTGTGCATCTTACCCATAAAAATGATGCTTTTACTTTCCGCTCTTCGGCTAGCTTTATAGGATCAATTAAATAGAATATGCCCTAAGTGAGTCACCGAATAGCGTAAATATGCAAAACGACCTTGGGCGGTGACCCTTGAACTGAATATAACTGGCTCTTCGGCTTACCTCCAATTATGACAAACCATTTTAAATCAAAATTCCACCTAAAACTGCAACGGGTTCATTAACGTCTCTACCTTCGGGATGCCACAGCAACGGAAAGTGGTACTCGCTCATTGTTGAGTCCGATCGGACATATAGTCACAGGCATCTTAAGGACCGTGAAGGGCGCGATTAAGCTCAGAAATCCGTACGGGTGTAGCTGTGGCTGGAGTGTAGAAGAAAAATTATTGGCTAGTCGAATATATTTAGGTTTTTTTTTTGTATCCAGTCTAAATTAGGCTTAATTAAAACCTGCAGCAAGGGGCTGACTAAATATATTAATTGATTGTGTTGCGTTAAAGTGCTGATTACCGCATGATGGAAGGGAGCAGCACTGAGCATCGCGGGAAATATGAGCACCCCATTATCTCCGAGCATGGCGTTCAGCCTCCTTTCAAGCTCTTCGAGTCTGTCCAGGTTCCGACGTCTCCTACTGGCATAACACTTTTTGCGGTATCGTTTATCAATCCACGACATTCGAATAGCAGCCAACGTATGATAGGACAATCCGGCCACTTTAAGGAACAGTTCCCGCTTTGGATTGATACCCTGCAAAGGCAACGGGTTTCAAGTACATCGAGTAAGCAAATCAGCAAATTAATAATTAATCAGCACCGCCTTTACAAATTAGATAACGAGAAGTTGCTTACGGCCGATAACTCCTTTGGACATTGGTAATGTTCAAGCATTAGAATATATAATATAAATATTCTCTGAGGTAGAAACCTATTAAGAGTGTTCAGGCCTCTGCAGGATCCGCTAGAGTAGCTCCATTATCATTCTAAGCTCATTTTGTGTCTCGCTTGTGCTTACAATGCCGTCGTTCATAATTGTACATTTTATTTGTCCACCTCTTTGCTAATGCTATACATATAAAAATAAATTAACTATGATCCAACAAGCTTGATGCAAACAAGCTAGAAAAACATTCTCTCTCTCTCTATGTATATATATATATATGGACATATATATATAATGGCGTAATAAACATAAACACACTTTAGGAGGCAACTTGAACAAGAAGCGCGTTGGCGGCACTCCAAGACGTTCCATCGTCGACAAAAAGAAAGTGAAACCATCGGCAAAGAGTTCGGTAGGTCGCATCTCCTGAATTTCGCAGCCGTGCGTTGCAGCTAAATGTGAAACGACCTTCCTTACGGAGTAACGCATGTCAGAGCGAACACATGAAAAGTACGATGCGCCCTCTTCATCCATGTAGTATATGTTCAACCTAGAAATGTCCACCTGCGACGGATTTCCAGAAATAACCGAAAAGATAAAACGTTTTCTAGAGATATTCTTTTCGAGAACGTGTCATGCATCTCAGTCCAGATCACGGATATATAACTGAATACAACTAACAACCTACAACTAACGTGAAATTGACTCAACTACCTATTAGGCTCAGGCAACGAAACAGGGAAGATCAAATGAATACCGGCGTGTCAAGTTGTAGTTTAGATGGATCTCGGGCAAGTAGCCGAAGTACAGGACTAAGATCTTCTGAGTATCGTGTCATTGGTCCGACGCATACGATTGGTGCCATACCTTTCGCAGGTTCCGGGACGAGACCTTGGATATCGATTACTTCAGCAGATGGCTAAAGAAATTATACCAGCAGATATTTAAATTAGGCTCCTTCCATCTTGAAATTAACAAAAAACATTTTAAACTTTTATCCATTGCGCATTCAATTGTAAGGTGTGCAAAGACCTTGACAAACTAGTTGTCAGTATAATTGTACAGTTATTTTGATAGGACATGCCCTGGCCAGATATAGAAATAAGAAATATTTTGGAGCAGAAATTCATGCTGTATTCATTACCTTGTGGCCAAACACGCCACACCATGCAGACGGAAACCGGACCGAACCGCAGGTGTCACTGCCGACACCTATAACTGAAGCAGCTGCTCCGAGAAGCGCTCCTTCACCTCCTGATTATAGCAGCGTCAAATGTAGCAGAAGGAGACCGGAAAAACGTGAATTGCATTAACTACTTCGATCATCATTATTAATAATGGCTAGCGAATTTCTGGACTCTCGACGTATAATTGGCCCGTTTTCAAAATCCATTTTCCTCTTTTGGCGTTTTTCGTTGTTTTCCATCACGGCGTTTTTTTTCCGTGTGTGTGTAATGTATAGTTACCACTGGATCCGCCACAGGTGCGGTGAAGGTCGTATGGGTTATTGGTTGTGCCGTGAATCAAGTTCGACGTTTCCATCCACATCGTCATTTCGGGCACGTTTGTTACGCACAGTGGTATTGCCCCAGCGGATCGAAGCATTCGAATGCAAACGGAGTCCTGCGGCGACCGTTCACCCTTATGGATAACTGAGCCGATATCTGCGCATTGTCCTGCACAACAGGGTAGTAAGCGAAAGAAATTTCAAAAGGTCTCGCATTGTCTCGTTTTCAGAGATTTCACAGCCATATCGTTGTTACTAACCATCCTAAAGGGACAGTGTTCTTTTCTAGACGATAATTAAGTTCAACTATTTTGACCCGGAATCCTATAGGTATCTAACGGTTTTGTTTAATATACTGGTGCGATTTGCCGCCGTTGATGAAATCACTCATGGAGATACGGATGTATCCGTAATCGTGCGATTATTATAATTAACTCGTTTTGAATTATCTTTATCATCTGCCAATCTATCAATACAATCATTGTCATAGATATACCGGCTTATCAACTGTTCACAGCCACTATATCTGATTTGAACCGAATAAATTATTAGTCATGTAATTAGTTACCGTGGAAAGCTATAGCTGATACGACGTATCTGACCCTGTACGAAGAACTAGATTATATTACGAGATAAACAAGCATCGTTTTGTATGCACAATGGCGAGGCAAGGCGCTACATCGGTATGTTTTTTGAACGTCTACATAGCCAGTGCACAAAAGCTCCGGCGTATGGGAGACAAAACAGTTTTACTTAAGGTCACTAAGGTTCACTTATGCGTAGTTGTACATAACTAGCAAATGAAACCTGCCGCAGCATACTTCGTTCTGTTTACCCAGTATATGTTGTACAGGAGGAAACAATCATTGTTGACAAATGACAGGTTACCAGAGTCATGTCAAATGGCACGAATTGGTCCAGCGCTCATTGTTGCCTCTATGTCCACAGTTGGCTGGCTTTAGCGGCTTCATAATCTCTAAATACCAATTATATACTTGATGTACAATCGTATACTACCTTCAACAGAATTTGACTCCTTTGTCGTGATTGGCACACCCAAAAGAGGCTTTTCTTTGGCTAACTGGGATGCCGTCGAGTTTCGTACGAGTTCATCAGCTCGTCGAGCCTCTTCTAGCGCTTGTTCGAATCTTTCTGATACCACAGCATTGAGAAGCGGATTTACCTGTTCGATTCGGGCAATGAAAACGCGTACGACCTCTTCGGATGTGATCTATGCGATTTTTCATTGATGCACAAACATTTAAAAAAAGAAAAAAATAGTTATTAGTTGATTGGAGAGCCATGACTAAAATAAAGCCAAGAATCAGCTTAGAATCGAACCCCCGGTGGCAATCTACTATGTTACGAGGCATTCTTTAGGCAAGGTCTCAAACTGTATATACATATATGTACATTGATATACATCGTACGACTACTCCCTGCCATCGCGTAACACATCGTTTGTTTTATTTCACAAATAATGTGCCTCGCTGTTGAGCGAAGATGAAAATTGTGTTTGTACAGATATTCGTAAAATCAGGCAACATCACAATAATTTTTCATCTTTAACAATTCAAACCAAAAACGGAAAATGTTCATATCGTTTATTAGTAATGTGTGTCTACGTAAATATTACTCCAGTGACTATTGTCCAGGTTCACTATATGAAGTCTATGCACCCGACTTCAACATTCGTGATTTCGAAGTGAAACTTTGCGTAAGCGTGTTTTGGTACTATTTTAATCTCGGTCGTACCAAAAAGTTCGCTAAATGACGATATCCGGACAAAATCCACTGAAGTTACTGAGCTTCATCGAACATCATCGAGTGGACATCATGCATAAAATTCAAAGACGCACATTTCATTTGTACGCCTAGTCCAATATCCCATTTTAATGTTAAACACTCTCATAAATTCTGCATTCTGTTGAGATAATTGTATGCTATAGATTGCTTTAGTCCATTATATCTTGAAAATATAACGGAACGGAACCAGCGATCCGTGGTCGTTGTTCTCGTTTCTTTAGTCATTTCCCGCAGCTTTATTCACAAGCCTTTCAGACCATAACAAACCAGTACTCACAATTTTTTTCCGAATCAGCGAAGCTATCTGTACTCCGGAATAGGTGAGTATTCGGTTATTGATCGAAGGCAGCTTGCCCCTGCCGTCTCGTTCGCCTTGGTGCCACAGAAACTTCACCGTATGGAAAGTGAATAACAGAAAACAATAAAGCCCCTCAAAGAAGAATGTCCAGACCGAGCTCATATTCATTTTGCAACTCCCCGGGGGCTTATCTCAGAAGTGGCCTCTTGTTATACCTGCATCAAAAAACATGGAGGAACATCAAGTAACTAACTCGACCGTGAATCTTATCTTGATGACCATCGTCATCTGACAATGGCCGTCAAAAAAATCTCTTTCTGGAAAACAGCTCCCTTTTTTGTGTCGATGTTGTTTACAATATATGAATGATAAGAAATAGGCAATCCGATGACACAGTCATAAAGTGTTAACTTGCTAAAGTTACGGATAGCGAACTGATTGCTCAAGTTCGAAACCGGGCGCAAACACAATTCGTTCAAAAGAACGGAAAAGAACCAATCGCCTGAAACGATGCTAAATTAAGACATTACCAGATATAAAAACAACTATTGATCGATATAGAAGCGATCATGTTCAGGCTAAATCGCACTTTAATTTAACTCTTCTTTTGCACAAAGAACCCGTCAATTGAGATCAAGGATACTTGCTGTCGTCTTCGATTTTAGTTTCTTATCGAAGCTCAAATAAGAAGATCCTCAGAAGCATTTTTAAGAGAAATATACTGCTCCAAATATAGCTGCTTTTTTTCCCAGACCCAGTTTAATCATTGCGTGATGGTATCAATAAAGGAACAGATTTAACAAAAGTAAATTTAGAGCACATTATTCTAAAATCACACTGCGCTATTGGCTTATTCAGTCCTGAAGCCCAATTTAACACCGGAATTCATCTTAGAATCAATGAAAAAAAACAGGCAATAATTATGTGGAAACTGTCATCTATATTATTTGTTGACAGAAGTATAGTAAAGCATTTTTTAAAATTTTTATGTCGATCTTTGTAGCTCAAACTGTTGACGTGGGGAAGGGCTTGAGTTAATAAGCGTGCAGAAATCTAGGTGCATTTGCTTGATTTCAAGACGCTTCCTCCTTGTTAGGCTGAATCAGAAACGATAAAAAATGCCGTCTGTAAATTGAAAAGAGCGACCACGACACTTAGGCCTGGAGCGGGTTATTTAATATTTACCTTGTCAGGTGAAAACAAGACGTTTTGGAAAATGTCTTCCAAGAGATTAGCTGCCTTAGGGGATCGCCAGCCGTAACCGCCGTTGACCTAATAGTACGAGATAACATTATATGGATCTTTTTATAGGGCGGTGCTTGCGCTAACATGTTTAAAGTCGCTAATTAATCACTATAGAAGACTATCGTCGTGCACAGGCAATGTATCATATTGTTATATTCGAGTTTATACGATTCTACCGTTCAGTAACTCTATGACGCGCAACACATAGTTTCTACAATTTCTGCATTCTCCGTTTCGATAGCGCGTGGGAGGACAGAAAACGCATAAATAATGAAGGAATTCAAAAGTGACAACGGTTCTTCATACATAGTTCGAATGATCCGCGCCTGTAATATACGCCGTACGTCAATCGTCCAAACAACATGGCGATACAATCATCCGCAATGTATGTGAGACAAGGTGAAATACTCTATTTACTCTAGTGGTTATTCAAAGTGAGAAACGTTTCCGGTTTGTTTACGTTCACCACAGGGCACGCTTCGAAAAACCGTAATCCAAAATTGAAATGCCGGTACGTTTGGCTAGACACACACATATGTATATATATGTATACATGCATATATATATATATATATATATATATATACGTATGCATGTGTACCTCTATAGAAATGATTGATGTTTATTAAGGTGTCTGTAAGTGTTGATTGCTCTGACTAAAGTAAACATAAAGCAAATGTTTAGAGAGTATAACTTAACTGCGGCCGA
The DNA here is from genome assembly GCF_002443255.2 of Varroa destructor. NCBI lineage: Eukaryota > Metazoa > Arthropoda > Arachnida > Mesostigmata > Varroidae > Varroa > Varroa destructor. The sequence goes on along the minus strand of NW_019211454.1, from coordinate 8,942,279 downwards.
CGGCGCCATTCTGGCGGGTTAGTACTTCACGTCTTGTAGCTGATACTGTTTATAGTTTTACGCTGGTACTATATGGACAAAACTCTATCATCACTGGAGTACTAGTTTACTAAGCGCAATAGAAATTTGACAATATATTTGGAGACTATGCTTCTGCGACAGACATACAAAAACTATGCACTTCCAGGTCATGGTGGCCTTGACCATTATTTGAAACCGACGAAACAAAGTACACATTTATTAAGATGCTATTCATGAAATTGTCAAGCGCTGCAATAACAACTCTTTGATATCAGTAGCTTTTCGGGAGCCCACTGTAACGGGGTATGCTGTTAAAAGCAACACAAATCCGCCTGCCCTGTATATCTTACTCTAACGTAACTCGCAGTACACCCATGTTCCTGTCCACTAGCAAGCCCAACCGTACAGGACAAGTGTAGTCCTGTCCTTCATACACACACACATACGTACCCTCATCAGATGACCAGGCAAAGAAATACAATCATGTGACAAATGCTGTCTCCGTTAAAGCACACCCAGATAACTAACGGCAGGCACCATAACTATACAAAATCAATCAAATGAGAACGTAATTTTTAGCCTACTAAGCTACACGATAATAACAATGGCACAGTAACAATATCCAGTCGAACCGGGTCAACCGTTAGTGTATTTCTGGCCGACCTGACTGTTTGTCACCAGACAGATTGATTATTCCCTCGTTTTAATGTCGAAGATAAAAAAACAAAAAAAAGCACAGTGATTTTCTCATTACCTCTGTAATTGGCAACGCCCTCACCCGTACGCAGACAAATGGTGAAATAGTTTCTACCATATACCACTATTAGCGTTCGCTTAATACGCTTTCCAATGGGTAGCTTTGTGACCCGGTAGTCGCCAACTGGTCGCGGTAAATCTGATGACGGCATAGCAGCATAAGATACAACGCTTCGGTGGCCATGTTGCCTCTTCTCGATGAGATGCGCTCGAGATACTTTGACCTGTGTCTTGTTTGCACTTTCTCATTGGTCCAAAACAAGAAACGGCAACTTTGCGCGAGCAACAAAGTTGAAATATCCATTCGAATGATAGGCAGGCACGGTGAGCACGACAAAATGGGAGAACAACTGCCGTTGGAGAGAGTCTTCACGTTTGCATTTTGCCCTAGCCACAATATGTTATAATCGCATTGAATACCGCGAAACGGTGGGTACGTGCTAAGATAACTTGGGTACATGGATAGGCAGATGTACGGCGGCAGAATAATGTCAGGTGGAAATCTTAAAAGTTTTAAACTCCCAAACTAAGGTTTTCGTAGCCTCGCTTGATTCGAATATAGTTCCTGTGTTGTTGAAACGATAAGTTTTTGCTCATTTATCGATGTTGGTATACCACAGGCGGAATCATAAATGCATTAGGGACAGTGCTCGGAACGTTGTTTATTATTCGACCTTTATCAAATGGAGAAAAGCATGTTGATTTGACCGATGTAACCGCCCCATACAATAAATATAGGTATAAAATATGAAATAATCATTATCTACTAAAGAAGCGTATGGTTCGAAATAGGTTGCTTCGTTGGTGATATGAGGAGCGGCGGATGGCGTCACAAATGTCTTCCCGTTATCATAATTACTGCAGACAAGAACTGTGTGAAGGTCTTTCAATAACCACACGTTTTACTAATAGAACAAGTCGACGGATGATTGGTTCCTCAGCTTGTCACGTATAAATCATCTGTTGTGGTTGTTTTCAGAAGGCCTATATGATTCGTCCTTGAGAAGAAGGAAGGAGGCGACATTGGCTTATGGGAAGTCGAGCATTCGTGATCTATATAAGGCACTAATCGGTCTCAGGGTTCGTCGATCCTAAACGTATCTTTCTATCCAATGTCGTAAAGATTCGCAATCTGTAGTCAGGGCTAGTTATAAGGAGGACTCGGTGGACTGATAAGCTCTTCTCTTGTTAGCTTGTTGCTTTCGAGGCTAAGTTACACAAGCTGATTACTATGAATTAATCGTAATTTGGACAATTACCTAAGTTGAAGCTTTAGAACTACTGCGTGATTTAATGAAACATATTTTTACGTCTTATCAAGTAATACAAACGCTTACGCGCAGTGGTCAAGTGCGAAGACACCGTAAAATTTCGGTTCTTAAGGACGATTCGAATGCAATTGTACTCGAACATATAGGTGTATACATAAAAAAAAAATAAATAACAGCTAAACCTCAACGATCGCGGCGTTAAAAATTGCTAAAATGTGGAAAAAGGATTTTCCGATAAGAATTTGTTACCTGTAAATTAGCGGTATGTCTCTTTTTGATTGGTTGTGGTAACGTCAATGAATGACTGTATGATTTCGGCCAATTCGGGCAGTCTGAATCACTATTGGTATCAAGTCGACGTACGTGAGCTAGATAGACCCATGACGATTTGGCTCAGGTTTGTGTTGGAAAGACCGTCAAGTCCAATGTTTCAAAGGGGGGCTAATACAATGAAAATATCGATATTACCTTATTTACATCTGAGCTCAAATGGTAAACTATAGAACCTCAGGTACCGCGGCAACGTCAAGTATATTAGTCTTTACCAATGGTTAATTTTCTTCTAACAACACTGTATATATACGTAATTTTCTTCTGTTGTGCTTATTTTATATGATCTTCTTAATGGTAAAGTGTTGTGTATTTTTTCTAATTAAAACTGTGGTCATTCAAAATAAAAATGCCCACTATTGCAGTTAAGCGCTACGTTTAAAATACATTATAGTAATGGTCTGATTTCATACGTAAATGCATTTATGGCTTTCTTCTATTCGGTCAATAATCCTCTATGAAGAAAGGTTCTACTGGCTATTCATACAGCTTGCCTGACTCGAGGACTGGTTATGACCAGGGGGTAGAAATGCCCACTCAGTAATATTTGAGGCACGAATCAAAGCCTGTTTATAATAGTTTCTATACTAATGTCGACTTTCTACTGCTGCAAAGTTGCGTAATGAAATACTACGGAAGGGAGATATTCACAGGGCTTATATAATGTAACCGTGCTTCTATTTCTACACGCTTTGAGTACGTTTAAGTAGCGTCCTTTGAAATACTAATGGGCAAACTTATTTAGGTGCTTCCTGTTCCTAAAATCGAAAATATGATCTAGGCTTGTATCCACAAAAGCAAGAACTTATTCAAATGTTTCGTTTGTACTTAGTAACTTCGTAGTTTTAACGATATCGGAATATGCGCCTGTCGCTATCGGCTCTGTTTGATAGTAAACAGCAGTAGATCGTGTTTTTTAACGATGAATACTTAGGCTCGATTGTTGATTCTTCTTTTCTTCATTATATAAGCCATCCCTTTTTTGGTGACACCGTGTGTTTAGCTTCTACGGACTATACTGTAGAAATATATCTATACTAATAGTTCTCATGGGCATTTATCTTCGGTTCTATTAAGGAAACTATTGAATATCCAGGGTCTACCGTGATCCAGTGTAGGCGGCCATGAAATACTTTTAGAGCTAGGGCGTCAATAAAAGTACCTCTTTGCTCCTTGAGGAGCGATACTATCGCTTTATCAGGAGAAAAATCATAGTAGCACTTTCCAGTTCGAGAAAACAAAACGTTTACCAATGAAAGCTTCGGTGAGCTGAGTTCTTCGGCATCCAGCGGAGTCGGGTATGTGTCTGTCGTGCAGATGACATGCTAAATATGGATAACCAGAAAATATTCAGCAATTGAATCAATGCTTATTATAGGCCATCATTAGTCTATATTGATATTTGGTTTTGTGCTTTCTTAACCTATTACGTTCATTCGCCAGAAGTACAGTTTATACACTATAAGGAACTTTGTATATCCTCTTAATGTTCAGGCCGTTGGCTCGTAGGATACAATAAGGTACCTATAATTAATTCGTGCTGCACAGAACCTATGTACATTACCTTCCGGCCTTCTAACATAACTGGCAAGATGACATATTTCACGATGCCATCCATCCCAGGTTGCCCTACACGGGGTGCCCCTAGTATTGATTTGGTTTTCTTTATGATTTTTTCTTGCGATTTATGCTGGAAAGCGGGTCCGTCTGAATAGTACAAGTGCGAAGTCTTTTTTGGGATACCTATATTATTGCATTGTATGAATGTACAAACAGCGGGGATTAGATAGCGCGAATTTAATGTAGTTTTTTATCAGGTTACGTGCAGGCTTAACCAGCGCTTGCTTCTGAGGTCGAACTTAGAAAATATGTTGTATTTTAAAACAAAAACAGATATTTGTAAGATATCTGTAGTATCTGTTGGTTACACGTCGCTTGCACGATAGCATTGTAGTCCATACACGAATTTATAAATGATACTAATCACTCAAACAGAGACGAGACGAGTGGGTAAATAGGTCTGAGATTATAGGCAGACGTAATAAATCAAAGGAAAATCATGAAAACGGTGGACGCTCCTTAGAATGGGTACACACATTACTTTTATCTCACTAAGCACCTCTTGAATATAACAGTGAACAACTGACGTATTTAAGTAGAAAAAAAAGCCTGTTTCAGAAATACCTCAAAATCATGGTTAGGCTACCGCTCGACGGACGGATTGTTTTTACCATCAGCGATTCAGAACTGCTCACTTTGGTAGGCACATACGAATATGACGAGAATGGCCAGCAGAGCCCACTGTATTGCGTATCATAAATCAATAGAAGCAGATTAGTCTCGGATATATTCGCAACGCTAAAATTTTTTTTGAAGCTAGCGCTCCTTATTAACAATATTAAAACGCTCAAATAATAATAATAATATATTTAATTATACTTTAAATAAGTCATAGACCGATAAAATTATAGTGAACATCTGCTCTGGTGTACCTATGGTGGCCGCAATCTCTTTTCATTATATACATGACTCACCATTAAGTAAGGGGCTTATCCAGGCTATCCAATGTAAAGTTATCCATTCGTTTGTCCATTCGTTACTATAGATGCAGCCGAATAGGAGATTTGTCAATGGAAGTGTACGACGATTCATCTTGACGCGTAGATTCATATATCTAAAATCCTTTCGCAGATTTTCTTCAGTTGACCAAGAGACAAAGCAAGAATTCAGCGGCTATTATGTTACCACTTCACAACACCCCGTGGTTCCATAGTGTAGCGGTTATCACGTTTGCTTTACACGCAAAAGGTCGCCGGTTCGAGCCCGGCTGGAACCAATCATTGTGTCTTGTTTTGCATTGGTCACGATTTTTTAGCTAAAATAGGTGCTATCGTAACACTGATTGGACTCTGGCTGGGAAGATGACGTAAACGTGGAACGCTCGACAACTATCAATATATGCTCAACTATTATTAGCTCACCTAATGTCTAAACAAGGTTTATTGTATAGAGCTACTCTTCAACACCCGTGTACAAACACCAAACGCGCTGTCCGTTTCAGCAATACATATAAATAAAGAAATTCAACTCACACAGTAATTTCGTTTTTAATAACAAGTTGAAGAAAAGTCTCTTTTGCTTTTCGCCGCTTCTTAAAATAGATTTACGCACATACAGATATAATAATACAAAACTATCGAATAGCATATAAACAGCAATCATTTAAAAAAAATAATTGATTTGACATATTGGACTAATATATATCATCAATTAGATTTTTAGTAGTAGAAAATTTCGTAAGCATAGGTCAACGACACAGCATCTGAAATATATTGAGCCACATGAAACACTCCACCTTATGGGTCATACGAGTCTTGTTGCGACCATAAACTGATCTTGATTTGTTTGAGTGATTTGAGAGATTTAGCAAATGTCCTAGAGATGATGCCCGGGGGCGGGGGGTGGGAGTAACGGGTGATCCTATTGCAATTTTCCCCGCATTTGGAACACCTACATGTATAGTCAGGTTTGTGAAAATCTGGTTCCACGTTGCAATCGGCGCTGCCTCGTGGGCATGCGTGTAGTATAGAATCACATTATCTTGATATCTGAAACGATATAGCCAAAATGGCGACGCATTAGTTCATCAGTAGATAGAGGAAAAATATAAAATGTAGACCTTTTCTGGTTTATTTGGAGTAAGTCAATCAGCTGGGTGTAAGCGATTTACTTGTACTAATTTATACAAGTAAATTGCTATACATATATATATATTGTACGCAGTCTAGAATCGATCAGCTACGATGCGTAACCTAATGGAGTCTCGATGTCAACAATAATCGAGAGATCCAGTGTACTGTTATCAGATGGATAGATATACGGGAATCACGTACAGCTAATCCCCTGTACGTGACTCCACTATATGTTGGCGTAAGACGCGCGGCAGCTGCGTTCAGTGGTAGCTTTCGAGAAGTAGCGGACGCATTATGGAGGCGGAGCCTTTGATGAATTATACGTTGCAAAAAAGAACGCTCTTCCTCGGGCGATGAAAATATCCTCGGTCTTGAAGGCAACGAGAGCCGATCGCATTTAAGGGCTTCTTGGGCGCCACGACGTCGAGTGGTCGATAACAAAATGAGATGATGCTCATACACTTTCTTTTTTATAAAGCTAAAAATAAATAACATCAGTGTCAAATCTAAGGCAACGTGCTCCTGGGATGTGCGGACAACTTTAAATCTTAATTAGTACATTTTGCTGATTTTCTCTTTTGTTGGCAAGTTCATTGTGGGCAATGGATAACCAGCTCTTGTGTCGATAATCCCTTGGCGGACGGCCATCAGGTACGTAAAAAACGTGCATACCGCATCGGTGCATTAGCTAACGTAATTAGCAGCTTAATTCAAGTCTTAACTGGTTCAGTTAGTTGAAACGAAGTCCTTGACCTGAGGAGCGTCAGCAATATTCTAAGCAAATTGAAAAGGACAGTGGCTATTCATAATCAAATCACTATGGTGTCTCCCTCGAACAACTAAAAGATGCAATTGCCAAACGGCCTACATTTGTGACTCAATGAACGAATAGTTGGCTGAGTTCCGATGCATACTTATAAAGATTGAGAATCACGCCAAAAAGAACTCCTTGAGGTTTTTTCAGTCTATAGGGAACTTTGCTAAATTTGAATGTCCACGAGGAATCCATTTGCGTCAACTGGTATATGTTGTACGGAAGTGTGATGCTGTACTCACGTCACGAGCATATATACCCAACGTCACCTTTTACCATTACCACTCGTCAAGCGCAGAGCAGGGCTTTTTTTACGAGTCATTTTTTCTATATCCGTTCTCAGAGTCAACGATATCTTAAGTATTGTGGACTCCTTTACACGTCAGAAACCTTTGTCCACTCCTTATAATCGCATCAGTATCGTGTAAGCGTCTTTCGATAATCGACAGCTTGCCTAGATCCCCTCATGGATCGCCTCGTTAGCGTTCAGTAGCAAAGCAGTGTACTATAGCATATGGGTATTTTCGTGGTTATCTGCAGAGAAATAGGCAATTGTATTCAACTATACAAAAACAACGTTTATGTCCGTATTTAGGTTTGTTCGTACGTAAAAGGTAACGTTTGCTGTGCTTCAAATCTTTTTTGATAGTTTATACTCCTTTTTATGTTAAAATTCGTCAAAAAAGCTTGTTCGGCGTCAAATATTCTTAGTACAACTTGAGACCAATCGACTCATTCTGTCAACAACACAGGCGCCAAGGTCTTCCAATGATGAACAATTATGAATTGGCTGCGACCAATGTTAGGCTGGCGTCTTGTCTTCTATGTCTGCGTCCGCTCCTTTTGGCAGCACAAGTGATAGCCTGTGTGTGCTAACCCTGGAAACATGGTTCGAAGCTGAACGTAAATGGACGTCGTCCTGGGCTCGAAGACCCATGTGAAGCAATGCTCAGTTACAATAGCAGACGTAACATTTATATATAATGCTTCAACGATTACCGAAGACTGACCATTTGCACTGTGTAGTTACGGAACGGCGTGCTACGCAGACACGCATAAAAACAGCTGCGTGTTTGGCCCACCGCGCCGCTGATCGTGCTGTCGGGATAAGGCCACTAAGAAGTTCCAGCTTTGGTAAAGAATATACTGGATACTATTTTTTATATATGTATATATACTAAACAAACTCAATACATACTAGAAATGTATCTGTACTGTATAGATGTTGTTGCATTGGAATAGAGTTAGTTAGGGGCTCCCAGCCTTCTGATATATTCATCATGCTTATTACTGACTAAATGTTTAGTTATAGTCGAAGCGTGAAGAAAACTTTACGCGATTCTACTTGCTTTTCGAGTACGCTGCAAAAAAACAAATATATATATAATTTGCTTTTTTTATACAATAATTATTATTAATATGTGAGGTATCTCCGGCGCTTACCTATCGTGTGGTTTTACAGTATGTCGATATCCGCACACATTTCCACCTCTTACGCTAAGCAAATTCTAAAAACAAATTTTAGATTTATACATAAGCATCTATGCTGATGGGCCAGCCTCAAACATTGACAAACTGGATAATGTCAGCAGTTTCTGTAACGTCAAGCCTTACAACAATGAGATAATGTCCTAAATATCTTATCATACGGATGGTGAGCTTCTTGGTTCATTCTTACCTAATAATTCTTTATAGTTAACCCGGCTTTACCTATTCGACACAAAAATTTAATGAGGCTACCTCACTTTTACCAAAAGCGTTTCCGTACCCCCGTTGTAGTACCATTGAAGTTTAACCTTTAAAACACCGTCATTTCTAATCCAGGATATAAATCCTGTAAGCTTTTGAAGATTAAAGGACTTTAGAAACACAGGATTCGGCCTTATTCCTCTTAGACCGTGCCACCTGCTCATCGTTCACGCATGCATTGCACGTTCCGGACCGAAAGTAAGCAATATTCGGAATTCGACTCTGCGTTGAATCCACTATAGAGCTAAATGAGCCGAGAAAATTCGGTGTATTTAGGTATTTGGTATAAAAGCAGTGTCGGCTAGTAGCGTCTTTCCTTGTTTTTTTTTTTTATTAACTAGTTAGCGAAACAATTGAAGATAGTAATAACAAAATCACCAGTAGTATTATACGATTGAAGCGGCTGTCTCCTTTGGATGGGGTAATAATTAAACGTCTTGGAAAGCCACCTGGAAAGCTGAATGGTAAGTGGTGAACTAGCCATAAAAACTAGTTTATTAGGAAGAACATATTCAGACGCAATTGAAGCATATCGATTTCAATAAAGGCCTATTGCTGTGATAAGAAATCTGTTTCGACATGGTGCGGCCTAGCAGACGATCCGCCTGCTTGTTTACTTCAGTACTCGGAGCACCAAAACGGATTTTATTTCGGGCTGTCGGTGCGAATTCAGATTGCCCTGGGTACTCTTGCCTGAAGCGGCTGGGTAACAGTTTGGAAAATGAGACCTGGTCGGCACTCAAACCGAATACGATTATCTGGCCAGAAACCAACCCTCAGGGTCTGTCAAGAGAGACGCACGTATCGCGTTACTAAGCCATGTTGCGCGGAGCGTAAGGTATTGTATTCTACAATATTTGCCATGGCATAGTTGCAACGTTTTGCATAGTTGCATGGCATAGTTGCAACATCGATAACACATACATTAATATACGAGTTTGGTAGTAGCGTGCGTCAAGAAGGCATCTACAACTGAAACATGGCAAATCTATACCAAGCAGTTATTCAAACAATACCGACATCTTCGTATCTGCTACATTTTACCACTCCTTAGAAATTTTTTGTGTCAGGCTTACGATTACGCAGACACGTCAGTCACTAGTAACGGCCCGATGTCCACTCTTTCGATACCTATATAAGAAAACAAAGCTGCGAATAAATCAACGGGTTCATATACAGGCTGTATCCTTGGTTGTATGGCCAATATCCCATGGGTATGACTTACAGCTATTTTGGTTCTTTTCTATATTATACAACTCCTTCTTACCTTAAGTTTTTCGTGCTGCGTAGATGTATAAATATTGTTTTGCCACACTTAGAACACACGCCTTCATGTAAATTAGCTGCTGCAGATTGCAGCCGAGATATTCCCGACTTCAAGGGAGGTTTCATCTGTGTGCTCTCTGTTGGCCTATTATGCCCGGGTGCGTTTTCTAGGTCTGTTACTTTATGAAAAAGAAGGAAACCTAGTCTTCCGTTTTTGTCGTAACTTCGTTTTTTCGAGGAGCATCCGCTGACTATGTCTTTGCTCACGAGCGTAGGCGCGTGGTGAGTGTGCTGGCCCCATTCGAAAGTTAGAAGAACTTTTGAATGTTTCTAGATCAACCCATGTTCTAAATTCACCCATCCAGCTAAATCAGGTCTCCCTTCTCGGCCTAAAGTAGCTTTCTTTTGAGTTGGGTGGGAAAACCCAATTAGCTTTTGAATGTCAACTGCAGATGGAGTGCGCCTGGAGAATGGCTACGAGTTTATTTCTCGCAGCAGTACGACCCACGCTACGAACGAATAACAGAAACAGGCTAACAGGTCTATTGTTTGAGAGACAAACAAAAGAAGCTCGTCTTGGTAGAACTGGGCAGTTGTAAGGCAATAAGAACAAATTCGAAACTGAAACTTACGTAGAAGTCAGTGGCGCCTTGATCTTTTGTGGGGCTGATCGTAGATAATTCATATTATTGTATATTATAGTACAGTCTTTGTCGGACGTTCGAATTAAACGTTAGAAGGTACTGGTACCATGTGATGGAATAATAGTAATTCGATAATATTTGCTTTCGGAAGAAGCAGATAAAGATCGTTAACAGGAATCGAAAATACGAAGGAGATGATAGTAGCGAAATGGTAAGTACACCTGTCGTATTTTTTAAACTTAAAAATAAAAAGGAAGAAAGACGTTTAGGTGAAATAAATACTGATTTCAGCCACCAACTAAGTATATGTGAGACATCTTAAAAGTTCCGATCCAAAAAATGTACGAGCGAACTTTGATTTATAACCAGCTTAACATTTTCGAACATTATCGTCTAGAGACCTTATTTAGCACGAAGTCGCTGATCGTCTATACTATCATGCGAGATTTACTGTGGCAGTTTCGCATTTGAAAGTTCATCAATAAGATCACTCGAGAATCACCGAATAACATGTTTCATCTTTTTTGACTTTCAGTTTCTAGTCGCGGAAAGCTATCGTAAGAATCCAAACGATCTAAAAATATCATAGAGATACGGTATACAGACTTTTATGGATCCTTTGCCCGTTGCCTCAAAAGATTTAGTTGATCCCCATATTCACACTGCATTTTACGTAGCCAGACATTCGGCTCTTGCCTTGAACTAAGTGGTCTTCGTTGAAAAAATTAAGTTTCACCGTAGTAGAAAGCTATTGCTATTATACACCATTATAATGAACCAATAAGTCACTATGGTTCCTTGCTGACTGGTTGTTACCTACAACTAGTCTTTTACTGCGGTCTGCTAGTGAGGCTTTGCGCGAATCCAATATTTTCGCACGTATGAATCAATGTACGAACCAGCCGATACGTAAAAAGATCCCTGACAGGCATCTTCGATACTTGTCAAGGATCCAAGACCACTTCCTTTTCGTAACTTTTCGAACGGCAACGGCCTGTGCATGGATCTACCAACGGAAGTCGCTGACCATTCGATCATTCACAACATGGACCATACAGCGGAAGCATCACTGTTCGATGAGATGCATTAAGACCAAATAGCGGACTGTCTGTTGAGGTCATAGAAGGCTTTCCTGGAAAGCCTCGCAGACCCGTACGTAGGCAAGGATTTTGATGTTTGTGGTAAAACCACGTCTCGCAAGGATCACTGCAACTATCAAATAACGACATGGTTTTCATGGCGGAACTATACTAAGCACTGCTGTTCATGCATAAAAGTTCAACCGTAAATGTGAGATCGCCAGTGAGCTCGGAGCATCAACGAGCCGACTTTGTCTGGCCGCTACGTCTACGCTTTTGTAATGCTCACTTAGTCCAGCCGACGTCTGTTTCGTCTGATTAACGATTTCGGTTAAAAACGACACTGATGTCTAGCATACAATATGCGTATCGTCGAGAATTCTATGTTAACGCGTTTTTGTTGTCTATGCACAAGTAAAATTGTATTTGTTTCTTACAATTCGTTCGCTGTACACGTTTACTTCGTCATTGGTTGATCGCAAATCTGGGTGCCATGTTCACGACAAGATTAAAATGCAAAGAAAAGTAAAGTTGCTCATAATTGTGAATAAATAAAAAAGTCTATCGTAGTTTTATTTATGTTTAGTAAAAAAGTTATTTAGACACAGCTCGTACGGCTTACATATTCCACAGTAGACTATTCTGCCCGTTCGAGTGTCGTACCCGCGATATTGGCCGCAATGTCATAGTAGGCGGGCCTTGCCGGAACCATTTGCGTCTACCAAACTTACTTCAGATTCAACTTTTTTTTATGAACACTTTTATGAAAAGAAACAACCCTTTAGTTAGTCTAAAGCGAACTGCATGTCACCCACAGATCTCTAGTCTGTGAAGCCAGTTTTTGCATGAGCTTATTAGTGCTCTCACGTGCAATCGGAACTTAACCAAGTAAAAAAAAAAGCTGCAGAGAAAACAGTTCAAAAAGTACGTTCTATTCCTGCAGCAACTGCAATGGCACCTGCTCTTTTGAACAGTGGACAGCTGTTTATCGAGACATGGCTCGGAAGAGAAGTGCCCACGAATGCTTTGCATTGCATTACTGAATGGCAACGAATAGATCTATCGCTCACGGTAAAAATGTGGCGCAACGCTGAAGCCTTTCTTTTCGTGTTTGTTCATGCAGAAAGCTGAATGTGGCGTATTCGGAACGGCCACTTACAATGTCTTGTTTGAGTTTGTGTTGATAATAATGCAGGGGCATATGCTTTGCCTACTAATCTGGGTTTCGTTCCGCTGAGACACGTTGGCCGTCTGAAGCAGTGCGAGGCTTAACATATAACACATAACATTCGAAATATTAATTTTAGTACAAACGATTCATAATAGCTGTTTTATGGCTATCAATCGATTGCTAATTTCCGTTGACTTTTATCCTTAGACAGGATGAATAGTCATTTCACTCATAACAGCCGAAACTTTGAATTCCTATAATAATAATTTGCTTTATTTAAGTCCAGTTTGGTGGAACAGTTGGGTCTCACAGAGTGCCCTTATAGGGACATATATCCTGCAATATCGTATATCCATTTCCAGTGAACCCCTGAACTCCGAGTCTTCACAACCATTAGGTTCAATAACATATTATTTTTTATTATAACGTATTATTGTCTACTAGAACACAACCATCAATGTTACAAAAATGCTTTATTTATATACACGATAAGAACTATAAGTAATTTAATAAAGTGTATAGGATGTTCGCGGTTCCACAAAGTCTTTACTTAAAAGTAGTAACGTCGAATATGACCATTGAGGTTTTAACGCGCCTCATGCAGACTGAGTTCTCGGTATGAAATCCGTTGAAGCGCTTTATGCTGTATCATCTTATCACCTCAGTCGTACTTCGGAATAGTGTACCAACCGTTTACGTCAATCTGGGGAACAGTTACTCTAGAAAACTCACTTATACAAATAGACTCACTGTACATATTGTATATCTTTGTTTGCCGTAGACGCTCAAGGCCCGCTGTAGAGTGTGTGTACAAAAGGAAAAGCACCTCTGGGGGCATGTACAGTAAAGAGCCACTGACAAAATTCCCAAAAATCTCAAGAGTTTTTAGAGATTATTTGTCCTGCATTGATGTGGAGTAAGTTATAACCAAATGAGTATACAAAAGTAACAGTCCTACGACGGAGATTGGTATATCTAAAGCGTGAATTCTTTAATTCGGTCATCCACGTAAAACAAATGTAATTATTAAACATTAACGTTATATAAAAACAATAACGTTTTGATGATGATTAACAATGCTGCTAATCATATTAATAAGAGTAATTATAATTTCCCTAATAACAAACATTTCAAATATGGATTACATTTAAAGGAAGGCTCTAGCTGTGTGTCTGTCAAAGTAGAAAGTAGCAAAGGTAATTATATTCTATAAAATAATATTTTTTCAATCTAAACACAAGGGACAACACTGTTTGATAGAATGGAACGCATTTTATGCTCTGATCGAATAGAGGCAAAATCCTACTAATCAATCCAAATTACAGTTATACAAAATCGAAATTATCAGTTAATTTTTTTGGGGCGGGCAATGATAGTCTAAACGTTAGGAGCTCTTACGGACCGAATTTGAAATGTGGTATACCCAAAAATTGACGAATCGGGGATAAGTTAACAAAAATGCAGATTGATACGCACTGAAGTCCAGTACCCCAAAAAATGGTTTGGCAAACCGGTCTTCCCTTGTAGATTAAACTGTATACGTAGAAACAGATCAGATTATCTACACTGGTGGCCAACGACCGACTGGAAAAAAATTGAAAAAAGCATATTCTTTCATTCTGTTTTCATAAATTTTAAAATATACTGAACGAACTTCTTAGCAGAACGGAACCACTGAGGATTATAGTAACGGCTTAACAAATTATCATTTGTCATAATGAGCGCCAGTGTTTCGGGATAGTTCAAAAGTCCGTACTACGGTTAAGGACTGCTTCAGGCGGCTGGCTTTCTTCGGTACGAGACGAACTGCCTCTACACCCGATTACGAACCTAGTCCCTTTAGACTCTGTATGTCCATATTTAGTAGGCAAGTGCATTACGACTGCACTATAGCAGGGTCAGTCAGGCTCTGCATTTCCTATAATTGAAGTCTACTAAGCTTTAAGTTAGCGAAGGATCGTTCAATAACGTGATACCGTCCCTGCAGTTTCAATCGCACGTTGACCGCTCTCTACATAATCAAAACCCGTGGCTGGTTTCGCGTGCCGATGTGCAGAACTTATACAGCATCCAAAATTAGACAGGTAGCAATTTAAGTTAGCGGAACTTAACCGTCAGCAATCGTTGGACCGTTGTGACGATGCGCGTCGTGAATGGAGCGTGCTTTTCCCGAAAACGAAGCTTTCAGACCAGCGTTTCGGAGCAGATCTCGCATTGCCTCACTTTTGTTACGAGTGTTCCAACGTTAAAACGTTTCTGGTGAGTTGTTAGAAATTGCTTTGGTATCGGATGTGTGAGAATGTTCATCTTGATAAGCTCTTTGTATACAGCAAAAAACAATGTTGGTTAGTTTACGACATACATAAACCGGCCTGCTAGAAACGTCGAGAGACAATTAGAGATAAAGGGTTTCTTGTTGGAAAATGTTGGAACACAGCATCGCGATATCAGGTCAAGTAGGCGAACCGGAATTTCGATGTATGAGAGGGCGAACTAGAGTAGAATCTTATGGGATAGTATTAGTCGTTCTTTGACTGAATGGTGCCTGGCAATTGTAAATTAGAGTCAGTACAGTTGAAAACGTACGCTTATTACTTAGAAGTGATAGAAAAACAATTGTAAACCTTATATGAAAGATGCGAATGCGCCTATTAAAATTTGGTTATTATTTTTATTCATCCTTTCGACCGTGTACAGAGAATGTGCTGGTCAACCTTGAAGATACTGCGCCGTGTTTTAGTGGTGATCCTTCGTGACCGCTTATTGCATTAGATTTTGAGACTTGGGCGCGATCATATACTTCCAGGTTATTTAACTTTTGGCCTGTTCATGCCGCTGTTTCAATAACGTGCGGACATGCCAGGCGGATGTGATTAGACACGAAACGCTGTCCTCTGATACTATTCAAGGATGAAGATTGCAGTCTTTGCTAAGACCTAACTTTTTTTCTGGGAAGCCCGTTTCAGTTTTTCAAACCCTACTTTAAATATCGTCAAGTACCTCCATTCACGCTATTGAAAAAAACAAATTGCTTATTTTTTGATAAAACGCAACCTACATATATAGTAGTCAATAGTGCATACGAGAGAACGACCGAGTGTTTTTAAGAGCCGGTTGTAGAGATTGGGCAATTTGCCCAAAAACGCGTTTACTCAGCCTAAACCTCGTCTTCTTCTTTACCGTAAATGTGGATTCCGTGCTTTAAACCATGTGCTATGCACGCAAACACATATAGCACGCCCGTTTGAAGCGCGTATGTGTGAGCTCGATAGCAGGTAACGGTGAGTTTTAACAGTGACAGCCCTATGAAGTTTTAGCACTTCCTCTTCATTCTTAACAGAATGAAACTGTCGAGTGGCAGCGTGCCGTATGTGTGTATGAAATCCTTTTTCGAGACGCTTCCTCGCTGAACATAGGAGTCTGCACTGGGATAATAAAAACAGAACCATAAACGCAAATAGCAATTCATTGTCAGTAGCTTGGATAACGAGATAAATCGTGATTTACATATGCATCCGCTAAGTACGATTACTGAGATGTCATTCTTATTGTTATGGTTAGATCACTAGAAATCCTCAGTCCAGGCTTTTGTATCTGTCTTGAAGAGAGCAGCAGCAGCTGTAATAAAGGGAGTTGCATTGTTTCGCTTCACGTGTAATAGCATTATTGAAATATTAGCTATAAGCTTCCAAATTAATTATACAATTCAGCAGCTTACGACGGCTGTACAGTTCTATCTCCAAGATCGAAGATAGACCTTGCTTTCTATTTTCTTCATTTGGCCGCCCTTTGATAGTTATGCAGTGTTTTGTATTAGCTACTTTCAGGTTGGTATAACTTCTTACCGACGTCGGTTTTGTCAGCAGGTGTCGTCCACCTGCATACGTCGATACCAAATTTCCTCTACCCCGTGTATATGTTTGTGCATTATAAAGCATGCTACAGCATCTGTTCGGTTTGATAGTGCTAGATGATAAATCTGGATTTATGATGACATTCATTTCTGGGTTTCGCTGTAACAGTTCGATAACTTCTAGCCACAAATGATGATTGCTACAATATATCGCTTTCTGGGTAGGGCTTAGTTTCCCTAGTAACCAAGATGTCCCAGCTTCCATAGATTCTATACGAATAAATTTTTGGAATTTTAGGCCTAGCACTGCTCTTAAGCACTACTTCAGGTGACGTGCGTCCTTAATAATGAATAAGCGGCCCTTAACAACAACCCGACTAGTGCTTTTCTATATCTGTCACCACTCGGAATCTGCGCTATCATCATAGAAACAACTTTGGATTCAAGACGCCCGAACCCAGTCTGATTTAAAAAAGGTAACCTATTAGCTGGTTTGCATTACTGAATTAATATTATACGATCTGTTCGGCTTGAATAATCCTGTTTATGATAAGGAAAATGGCACGCAAGTTAACTGTACTTAACGCTTGATAACCTACTATAGCAGACGGACCCGTGGGCTTCGTCCTGCACCCATTTTGCGGTTGGTTGAATCAACGAATTCAATTTGGCGATTCCACGGTCAGCTTAATCTACAATTATCGAGTTGGAGATTCTTTGCCCTATCTAGCCTCTTACACTCTTGTAATGATATTATTAGTCAGTAATACGAACGGATCTAATTTGCCTTTCATTTAACCTTACCTAACATTTAACTTCTATATCTCGATTGCAGACTGTTTTAGTTACAATTATTCGGTTAAAATCCTCCTGAGATCCTGTCAATTCCATTATCTTGTTGTGCAAACCCCGCTACAATGCTTCAATCAATCTAACAATCAGTGACTCCGTTACATTGGTTTAATTACCCATTATCGTGTTCGAGAGATAGATCCGACCCGAAATCATTTACGAAATTTAGTAGCTATTTGACTATGGTTCCGTTCTTCTAATGAACTACATGGATAACCTTCTTATTTTACCTGTGCCGTCTTTCAATTATCATTAATCCTTTATCACAGTGCGTCCTTGTTACTGTACAATTCGTATATTTTCCTTGATATTTGTATGCCACCTAATCTAATTTTGCAATGGAGATTTCCTGTTCTACGTTACAAACGATATGCTTTGTCGTAAAGAAAATCTTATACGACGACATGTTTTGCATTGGTTTGTCTATGCACGTTATTATCAAAGTAATGATGTTTATTTTGTTTGTTCCGCTATCTCATTCCGCCTGGAAACTTGTCGGCTTTCGTTCTCTGTACGACGATGTTGTTGTGCTCATCAGCCAGAGTTTGCAGTATTCCCAAATATAAACATGTATGGTCTGGCTAACAAAACCCAATGCATATTTCTATTTCCCGGTCAATGTTTTCCTGTTCAATCTAAAATTTGGCGTTGTCATTTTGCTTTATTCAACAAACCATATGCTATAGCTGATCTCGCTGTACTTTAAACGTGAACATTAAATGAATCGACAAAAAAAACAAAGAAAAATTGCGATTTAAACAACGCAATGAATTTTCAATCCCAAAATAAAAGTTCTTATTGGTCAAAATTAGAATGTTTTCGAGTTTAAAGCTCCTAGATTTCAAATTCGCGAGGTCTACTATTCCGCGTGTAGTGACTCCTGAAAGACGTCATGGATAGTCTGGCACACATGTAGAGGGCTGCATAACTTCAATTTGGCCGATTTAAACGGCAAATAGATTTAGTCTTATAGTTTCATATTTGTTGGTATAGTTAGTATTACAAAATGCGTCAGCACAAACGTTAATAAATAATTACTAATAAAAAGGCAGCAGAAATCGTGATGGCTAAAGACGGACAGTATCGATATTTGTCTAGAGTGCATTGATTTTCAAGTAAGTTTCTTTTTTTTTTTAATGTAAATATACAATTGCGTACTACAAATTACGTAAATAAATTATCACTAATCATCGTAATATGATTGTGCGCGTAATCACATGATATATATATATATATATATATATATATATAATGCACGTAGTACGTTTAACTAGTTCAAAAATAAAACCTGAAAGTTGGTCAACGAATCTGGTTAGGCTGCGCTAACCAGAATGGTCTCTAAACAGATAGCTTTAAAAAACTTACAGATACAACTTAGTGGTATCATTGTAATTCGTAACTAAGGTGACGGAATTGATGCATTGCGAACCGTCTTATGGTATGGCTATTACATAAGGTTTGTACTGGGGTTGAGAAAAATTTAGAATCCACTTCGGCTACCTGATGTTTTTACAGATGTCCTATATGCTTTGATTTTCAAATGTCTTATTTTTATTTTTCAAGATTAGCAGATTCCGTACGTTTGGCTTTTTCCTTAAGCATTGGGTCCCGTGCGTAGCAGTAGGTACAAGCAAAATAAATTGACTTATGCTTCAATTGCTAGTTATTTGCTAGGATTTTCGATTGTGATAACTGCAACGATTCCTTTTTTCAGCTTTTTCCCTTTACGGAACCACAGAAAAATATCCCTGCTGTCGTTACCGAGCCACGTAAACAAGTTGACAACTATCAGCTATTGTCTTCAAGCGAGACGAGTGCTCTTAACAAGCCCGCTCCCTTTTCTGAATTTCATATATTCTCTGTTGGTTTTTTTCATTTGAAGACCAAGCTCGACAACGCAGTCGTTCAGAGATCAGGCTGTTACAGGCGGAAGCTGCTTACATGACGAGGTCATTTTCGTACAAGATGACTTTCATAACAGAGTGCCGTTGGCTGTTGCATGAAAAGGAGGTTGTTGATGAAAGACGTGAAGAGTAATAGGCTAAAATGATTGCTTTGTAAAAATCTTGTGGTTTGTTTTACTCCGTTTCTCTTTACGACAGTATCATCGAGGGGTAACGAATAGTCACTGTTGATTTGTCGGTACGAAACTCATGCTGTTCGCGTTTCACAGTATTCCAGGAAAAAGCTCAACTGCTGTACGAGAATATGAAAGGAGTTTGTAGACACACATATTTTTTGCACCTTTCCTTCAACAATTTCGTGTGGCTTCTCCCCTTGCAAGATAACCACTTTCGTAGAATATTTGTGCGTTTTTTGCGTTTGGGCAGACAGCCTTACCTTAGCTTCTGGTAGTGTTGTGAAGAATACGATAGGTTTAGCGAAGGGAATTTGAACTTCGATTCTTATTTGCGCATGTGCGGTTTCCAGGCGTTGAGTGGGCGTCAGCATCTCGTAAACTGCGTAACTTTCGTATCGTATATAATCAATCGTTTGGAGCATGCGATATATATCAAGCTGTGTATTACTTCTCCAAATTAAACACAAATCTCACTAGTATTGTTAAATCTTACTAGTGACCGGAGATGCAATGTTCTCACGATTGTTTAGTGAGCTTAACCTAGAGCACAACGACTCGCAGGTTCGAACCTGGACACACTTCGTTTCATACTGGGAGCCGGCCATCTGATGGGCTGCCTAACGGCGATACGGGACGTAAAACCGGAAATATGAAGGACGTGCAGTGGGAAAAATATAACGCTTGATTTTGGCCGATATTTATCATCCGAAACAGTTTATTATCAAGCATCTTCTTATCATGACGTAAGCACAACTCTTCATTGGAATGTGAAGATGACTTGGATTGAAGGTTTTATTGAACAGCCTGCCCGTGATCGGACTGTCTCTGTCTATCGTGTCGACGTTAGGAAATCGACAACACTAGAAGATTTAGGATCTATAATAGACCAGAAATATGCTACAAGACTAAATGAAATGTGTGTTAAAATTATCGAATCAATTGCCCACTATCATCAACAATGTATTGACCACAATGGTAACAATTTTATATATATCTGCGGTAAAAGGAACATGTACACATATTTTGTAAATTTAAGTATTAATTAAATTTCAATAATAGCCAAAACGATAGTTGTTCAAGTTGTGGATACATTTTCTGCCACCACCTATTGATATTTCTGGGTTTTACATTGGGCTTTAAATGCTGTCCGACATAGCTTCAAGCGTCTAACTCCTACCGGGAAATCGAACGCTTGATTACGCCTGCTTTCATACCTGGACTTAATGGCGTATGTTCATTCTCTACGTTTTGTGAGAAAACACGCTACCACTGCGCCGTCAAAGGACCAAACAACCACTTATCCGAAATAGCTCGTATAACGTGTGCTTTCAAGCTACATCAGCCCTTCGACTTTGCTAAACATTACCTTCAAACGACATTGACAGCTCCCAAACATGTTATTAGAACAGATGGAAATTGATCCAGAATAGCCATTCGCGATACCAATGGAACGTGTCGTCCGCACCTGAGACGTGAATATAGATAGATCGGCCAAGCACAAAATATCGGGGAGCGCTATTCGTGGCCAGTACGAGTGGTCTGGTAAAAACAAAACACCGAAGTGAATTTTGTGGTACACGCGCGTAAATTCGAAATAAAGATTCGAACTGTTTTTACTCGTACTGGTTATTCCACGAAGAACACATCGCGGCTCGTGATCAGAATCGTCAAGTAGGTTAATACGATAGGTGAGCATTACAAAGAATTAAGCTACATTCTGTTTGAGTTGCAACCTGACATTCGTGGTCTGCTTACTGGCTGTATTAAGGTATACGTTTAATTTATTTAATGAACAGCCTTAGAGTAGTATTATATAGTAGAAAAATACAGATGTTCAATACTTGTATTGATAATACAGAAATACGACTTCAAGCTCGTACCGGCAAAACAGGCACTGAACGTCGCTCCGATGGCCAAAAGTGGCAACCGTGGATGCTGCGATTCGTATTAAACAGTAGTTAGATTTGCATCAGTTAACCCGTGCAAGGCTTGAAGCTTTTCCAACAGCGTTCTCAAATGGCCAGCAGGAAATGATCGATATCTAGATATAAACGAGTTCCTTTATTCCTCAAAACTGCACCGTGCCTTCAATCATGCGAATCGATACATCTGTTCTAATTACGGATCAACGTTCACTTAAATTGGATAATCTCGAAACGGTGGAACGACATTATCGTTGATTGCCACTGTGGCAGTTCGGATCCGCAGGTAGCGAAATTAGCTATTTGGAAACTGACGAAAGTAATAGAAATTGATTCGACCTTTCAACACAGGACGTCATCTCTTTTTACCAAATGGTATTGATTGCTCAGAAAGACAGGCTGGATATGTAGCCAGTTAATCGGCGCTGATGCCGCTTAGCTATTTGGAAATCCTTATCGTCAGTACGTCCTCGAAGCGCAATCTTATTACGAAAAATCTTAAGATCAGTTCTTTACTTTTGAGATCGACAATAACACTTTTGTCAGTGACATCCGCTGAGAAGGGGGATGTATGTGGCGGAGCGATCTGGGCGCTAACTTTAAAATCCAAACTAGAACCATCCAGAACAGTGCGGATGTGCATCTCATAGCGAAATGCCTCCAATAGTTTATCTGACTTTGATCATTAAAATGCGAGGACACAACTATTAGGAGATAAGCAACGCATATTGCTATAATATAATTACAGAGAGTCCTTTTTCTATTCAGGATAATAGCGCATAAATGCATCTTCCACATTTCCTCGAAACTAACTGTGGTAAAAATCCTAATTGCGTTTTCACGGGAGACAAGGGCCATTTTGCAGATAGAAGAATATAATCTAGAAAGCAATTTCTAACTACTATTGAATGGTGCGAAAAGATCCAATATTAAGTTAAATGGTTTAATGTATGGCAGTAAATAGGTCTAACAAGGACAAGGCTTTTTCAAAATGAAGCGGGCTTCACCTTCACTGAACAAATGCTTTCGCGAACACGCTCTTGAAATCCTTATTGATTAAAGATGCCTTTCGTGACAGCTCGCCTGTTGTATTTATAGCAATATTTTTTTCATTTTACTCGTAGCAGATTCACTTTGAAACGCTAAACAACAAGGATAAATGCATGATTTTCATAATAATTTTCGCTACTACGTAACAATACGTCAGTCGTGTGTTCGCTCGCTAGATAGGTATGTTTCGAGCATTGAATGAGTTCTTTTTTCTGAATGAAATTAATATGTTGATTGATCTAATCAATACTTGAGAACAAAGTTTAAATAAATATACATATATATATATATATAATACTCGTGACGGACAGGGCCATACGAAGCCTATATAGAAATCATTTGAATAACCACAACACTAGCTAATTCGCTGTTAATGTAAGTTCGTCTCGGAGTAGCTATCTTGTCAAACCTGGACGCCGCTAAACGTCAAGCCATTGTTTGACTTGCAACTATCCGCACTCCCCGCGTAACTGTGTAAGCGTGCGTGTTTTTTTCTTTATTTGTTATTATATATTATCACGTTTTATTAGATAGTTGAAATAGCAATCGTACAGTATCAGAGATACCCGGCAATGGTTTTGCTGTGAATGTTTCTAGAAGGCCTTTGTGCAATGAATCGCTTACGGCCACAAGATACGCACCTGCTTGAACCCTCGCTAATGCGAGCCTGATACTTTTTTGCAAATTCGTTTATTAATAGATTTACGTGGCTCTACGCAGAATCCCTGCATAAACGAACATAGATGAGATTGATCATTGGCTAATACTCTCTTTTCTGATATTTTTCACGAAGCGCTTAGTGCGGCTAATGATTCAAATAATAGATTATTTTTCAAATGGACGTCAGGTGACGTTCGAGTAACGAGATAACTCCTCAGCTGCGTGTGACAATTGCTACTGCCGCTGAAGATGCTGTACGGTTAGACCCCAACTGAAATGACCGAACTTTGGGGGCGTGCAATATGGCAGTCTTGCTTTATTACTATTTAAAGCGGCAAAATGATTACTCGAGGCGGCTATCCAAATGTTACCACGGTAGTTACTTATCAATGTAAAATAGTTTTTAGCCTTAAGAGCACTTTGGGATATTTTACGAATTCACGATTCAATTTTCTGGTAAACAGAGCTATATCCCAGACACTGACATACTTAATGCCTCATACGAACAACCTAAAAAGTAAATAGAAGATTTTCTCGGGCGGCAGGATAACTCACTGCTTAGTTCTAGTCATTTAGACACTGCCTTCTTATTAGTAAATGTCAAATTTACAGCCTGTCGAATACCAGAAACATATGACAGAAATAGCATGCTATTTATATTATCATCTCGTCCATTGGAAAACTATCTTGTCAATATTTCCGGCTTACTTTGCTCCGATACTGTCCCTTTCGAACAGAGTGCATACCAAGGAAATCATTATTATTAGCCTTGACGGCTGTGCCCTTACACTTCTTCACTGGTCCTGCCGTATTTTAAGCCGACTCTACGATTCCTTCCTCTTTTCTCCATATTCGACGGGTAAATGTCCACCTATTGATGGTTTAAAAGGCGTTGCGGCAGTCTCGTCGCGTAACCGAGCTTTATGACAGTCGCACACTGGGGCGCAAGGGCATATGCGAACGTTTTCGACTTCTACGAGCGTATGTAGCCCACAATACTCTGTAAATCACCTTTGGACGGATTCAGCGCACGTCCATGTTGCCTGTAGCTGTGAACATGACGCGCCTACCGGTAAATGGCAACGCTGAATCAGAAGAGCCTTTCTCCTGCTTAGGGCCTTTATAACACGGCCCGTCTCTTATAGCTGCTTTAACTGGTGGCGCTCTATTGTGCCTACTCCATCCTAACGAATTTCACTTTTTCTGATAAAAGTTGTTTGTTCTTTGTTCTTTCGCAAATCATCGACGACAAATTTAATGTCCTGTGAAACAAGTAGTCTACAACATTTCAACTTTTTCTAAACAGAGGAAGGGGAGGCATTTTGGCGGTTAAAAGCGTGTAAAAAACAAGTGAAACGAGATTAGGAAGCCTGACCTACAAAAGCATCGACCGTTTTTCCTAAGCTGGCGACTCACAAACTTATTATATTTAAGATCTAGGGAAGGGCAAGTGGAAGATCAATTTATCATGTTACACAGTAAAAATGTGATTGCAGATATGTTTATAAGCTGTGAACACGATCGTTTTACGAAGCCATTGGATACAATAGCTGAACGGGGTGCTGATGCAGGCAGATAGACGGCTGTGTAAAGAGTAAAGCACATCACAGAAGAAGATTGTGCTTCGGATGTTGTTGCCGCACAAGTGGGCACGATTTCCCCGGACAAGTGGCGCATGATCGCTGAAGAAACTCTGAAAAATCGCTGCGTCACTGAAACAAGTTTCAAGCTTTACGATAAGACTTACGCGTTTAGTGGTGTTAAGTAAAGTGTACTCTTCGCACACAGCTGTTCTCAACGTGCTTTAAAGCTACCAGCGAAGGGTCGAATTGAAAAGTGAAGATAGATAGTGTACTCCAGTTAAGCTATGGCGCAAACACGGGCTAAAACTATAATCCATATAATAATATTAGTAAAGATAGAGAATGT
Source organism: Varroa destructor (assembly GCF_002443255.2). Taxonomy (NCBI): domain Eukaryota; kingdom Metazoa; phylum Arthropoda; class Arachnida; order Mesostigmata; family Varroidae; genus Varroa; species Varroa destructor. Next base: position 8,917,140 of record NW_019211454.1, on the reverse strand, counting down.
TTTCTATTAAAAATAATCTCCAAATAGCCGAAAATGTAGACAACGTCATTATGTGAAAATTTTCAATTCGGTGTATCGTCGTACCATCTACTTGCGGCATATCGCCTTATCATCAGAAGTTTTAGAATAAAGAGGGACAGTTTGGCTTATGTTCGTAGCGTCTAAGCATCGCTCCATTAGTATTTGTACAATGGTTTTAAAAATTTATCGAGGGTTAGCAGTGGTACATTTTTTCGAACGATTGAAATAATCATCTAATTGATCTACACTACCGTTCCTCCGATTAACCAAATGGCACATACATAACATGGACAAGAACCCAACAATTTCACGTCACAGTCAAGCGTATATTCCTCTACGAAGGACCTCCCTTAGTACATATGGATTTGTCACCATCCAACACAAAGCTCATCGACTTCGGCGGGCTTATACTGATTAGCATTAGGTAATGGCAGCTGGGCTATTTCGTCCAGTCACTTTTGGATGCTGTTTGAAGACATATTTGGGTGCATTTGCCAATGCTGCGTGCACACTTATAGGGAAGACTTATAGGTGACAAAACGAGGACAATCGCAAAGAAATAGACAACTCAGAAGAATTTAAGGTTATATAGATCTGTATACAGCTACCAATTAGTCTATACAGTGCTGTAGCAAACAATGGCTCTAGGTAGATCCGCCTTTTTTGGTGTTTTCAAAATTTTTCTTCTCTACGGTTTAATTGGAATGAATGAATGAATGACCAGGGGCAATAGATACTGTTCGCGATAAAATAAAAAGAGGCAAACATTTAAAAAAAAAGGAAGTTTTGAAGGGATCAGGGCTAGGGTAGCCCTCGTATGTGAAGTACGACTTGAGGCAGTAAGTTCCAACGTGCTGGAAAAAACGGCAAGGCAAGTACTCTTAGCATAGTTGACGAACTTTGCAATGATAATACGTACCTGGAAACGGTAATACGTATCTTCTTATTCCTCAGCATCACATTACGTATACTCGAAGGTTTCTTAAATCTGAAGGATCCATGCAAACCTTAACCTCATTTTTTCTTTTCTTTGAAATCAAGTTTGGAGCTTTGAAAGCTGAGCGAAAAATTGTAAGGGTGCTCTTTGCCCATGACACGCGTACCCCCTTACGAATCTGGAATGTGTACCAGCGATCTTCTATGGGAATAAAACAATGGGTTTTAATAGAACATATTCAGATGAAATGTTCGTATAGCAACGTCAAATAAGCAAGGTTTGTTAGCGTGTTGATAATCCGGGGCTGTTCATTTTACACTAAGAGAGTAGCAAATTGAAATTCTACGTGGAAGCTATCGAGCACAGAAAAAGTACCCCTTGCCGAGTGGAAATTATCTACCGTCTTAAGCGGTTCACGATCGCCCTATTGACTATCCGTTCTTTAGTCGCAACGCTTTTTGTTGCTTTATTTTCCGAGATAAAACAACGAACTAAGCCAGACATAGTGTGGCGATATTGTGACTAAGAAAGTTCGAAAGGAAAAGCCTCGAAGAAGTTCTGTTTCCAGGCCAATAGGAATTTATGCTATGTTTTCAGTCAAACAATTGTTGTACCGAGCTGCATCGATCCCGTTAACCTACTTGCTAATTTTTCATAGACCGGATCTAAAATCTACTAATGCCGCTTCAGTGACCCTGTGCCACCAAACATAGGACCATCAGAGTACTACGGAGGATCCTGATGATAATTATGATACGATTTACAAATAAAATCATTGCCACAATTTAAAAATGTCGGTATGATTCTATCGTGATCGTATCTGTTGTGTGACTGTCTAACTCTACTGTTAACAACGACAGCATTCGCACTTCGGGGGGGAAGTCTTCGTCTCTCTAATATTATCGTTAATCTAATTATCTGGAATATTTGATTTAGATCAAGCACATGCATGTTGCCTTGTACTAGCTATAATTAATTGCACAGGGCTTGACCCGAAAAGATACATAGTGAAGATTCAAAGACGAACATAGATCACAGACGTATCGAACCTATGCTCTGGCGCTTCATGGCCTGGGTCTTTACTGGTTGTTGACTTGTCTCAGTTTAACCATTTGCCATGAACATTCTCTTCGAGACAGCGGAATATATTGAAAAAATTAACGTCTGTTAACTTATTGATTAACGTTGCCCGATTGAGTGCTCTGCGCTAGACATGGTTCGCAGTCCAGTTTGGCAATAGGACGATTTATCTGTTTAATTACGAGACAAGCGAGTTAACTCAAGTACGACGTATTAGCTTAAAAGGACAAAATTAAGAGATGCAAAGTAAGAGTGAAAATAGAAAAATTTTATATCTGCAGTGGGCGATAAGTTAACAGTGCAGCGAAAAAAGTTTGTAAAAATCTAGTATATAAACCAGTCGACACAGGTCAGATTTTCCTTTTCTTCATGCCCAACTGAAGTCTAAATTAAAAACACTAGCTCCCTATGCGATTCCTAACCGGAAGGCTAACAATAACCTCGATGAAAACTAACACGAATCACATAAACCCATACTAAAACCACAACTAGAAAAAAAAAATGCATATATATATCTTAGAAATAAATAGGATGTGCATGAGACAATAGTCATTCAACGGTACTGCCCAGTGCCGGAGACATGTACAATAGGCTAATTCAACGCTACTCTATAGCTAGTTGACAAATAGCAGTCCAAATAAAAAATAACAAAAATGACATCTTCGGTATATTATGAAGGCCAAACTATCAGTGACCTACCCGTAACTGAAAAGACCCGTAACGATAATAATAATTTAATTATTATTAGTGAGAAAAAGTTTTTTTTTTTTCAAATTTCCCGCGTCTAACATCGTTTCTAAGCTATTACAGCTTGTAGCAATGGGCCTTCACTGTTTAACTTAACTTGCCCATATGTCAGTATCTTATATGGGATCACCCTGCTGTACGTAGTGCAACGACCGAAATAGCTTAGAATATTTGGGTACACTTGTACGCGTGAAATTTCAAATTCGGTGAGCCCTTATTGACATGTTATGCGTTACGTTAGTAAACACCCGATAGGCTCATTTGATTACCGTAGACTGATGATACGTAGTTCACAGATGTCGTTCTGAACTACTTAAATATGGCGTTTACGAAAGCAACATCAACCAAAAATTATATTAACATTAACAATAACGAAAGAATATACCAAGTTCTGTTTGTTAGTCAACGGGCAGCTTCAGATATCGTAGTCGGGATAGTGGGGGGATGGGGCCAACAGACGTTGACCAACCCAGAACGATTCTATAGCGCAACATGTACCTACTGGCTATAAATATTTTTCGTATATATCAGATGAAGAGCTGATCAGTTTTGCGGCCTTCTAAACATCAGATACGCTATGCTAAGATGTTCTCTTAGAAAATATGTATTCCCAATGTGATGACATTAAGTGTAATTGGTTATACCTTTCCTTGATAAATTGAATATATATATATATATATATATATATATATATATATATATATATATATATGTGTGTATAAAGTGTGCCAGTACAGAGATAGCAGAACTGTGGGCTCAGTATAATGACTAACCAGTCACTATCAGCATCGTGGTATTATTATACAGGTGGCGGCCGTTCTACTTTACTCACAAATCGTGTATAGTAACCTTATCAAAGCAAAATGGAGTTGTTGTACCAAAAGGCAGCAAGAACTGGGAGAAATGAATCGCAGCATGATTATTAATCGAGTGCTTTATTTCGAAATAATAAAGAAGAACATTAAAAACATTGTTATGATTGTTGTAATTATAAAACCAAAACGTTTGACATTTCCTATTTATCGATAGAGCAATAAAGCCAAATACGAGAGCGTGCCTTGATACGAAATAACTACATAGAATAATTATCGTCTTGTAATTACCAGCTAGCTATAATTATCTGCGGTGGGCACCTACAATAGTCTAGCTACAATAGCAAATGCAAAGTTATCCCAAAGTTGGTGTTGGTCCCGAAGCTCATGAAGACCGGAATTGACCTGACAAAGGGCTCCATTGATGGGCGACCCTCCGTGGAATAGATAACGTAATAATTTCTACTTGACATTGAGGCCACACGTAATGCTACTAGCAAATAACAACTTAGGGCGACGAAGCAAAACGAGGAGATCTGTTTAATGGAAATGATAGTTCGCTGGCTTCTATTCATTGCTGAACATAGCTTTAATGCCATAGTAACATGAATATATCTATTACTCATAGAATTAGTTCTATATATCTAGAGATATGCACAATGAAATTGTGCATATCTATGACATAAAAAAAAAAGTGTGGAGACTATTTCTGAAGCGAACTGCAGTATGACAGTTACAATCTTTTATTGATGGACTGCCATACGTTGCTTGCAGGGATAAAGTACGAGATAACACAACGCTAAGAGGTATCAAACTTTCAAAAAAAAAACAACAAGTTTTTTTTTTTATCTTACTTTCAATGTATGCGTTTATTTATAGTTATAGGTCATTCCCGTTAGGGGATCGTATTATATATATTCCGTTGTGCTCAGCCATGTTACGTCCATGTTATGTCTTACCAACGGATGATAATCGACATAATAATAGCGCATCGGAGCTCAACATGGCGCCATGACCTCGGCCCTTACGACTATCGAATCGTGTCGCAATAAAAAAAAAAATAGCAAAAATTATCCAAAAAAGATTTCACCCTACTAATCGTCAAATATCAAGAAACCTACGTCACGTATAGCATGAGCCCGTAGCTTACATTATCCCAATCTTTTTCTACTGCCATTTGAACCATAACAAGAGCCGTCATCATCGATGTTGATTTTTTACTTCTGTATTTAGTAATACTGATACGACACGCTGACTGACGCAATGCACTTTCGAAATTCACACAGAATTAAATATCAGGAATGTCAAATACTGCTTAGTTGGTTTGTCGGTTACAGGAAAGGCCTGACCTATTCAGCCTCAATCATTCAGATGCTCAGAAGCCGACTTCCATCCTTCCCCTTTCTGGCTGGCTGTGATTGTGCTAATAGACTAATAGTTTCTTTAGTTACGCCCTTGCTGTTACAGAGGTGCACCGTGAAGCGATTCGTTGACCAGCGCTTCTCTTTTATAGGAAAATCTCACTCCGGAAGTGTTTCATTTGACGCACGCCCTGACCACCAGATCGAAGTAAGTGAAGACTGAAGGTCGGCTCAGCCTGACCTACACGGTACATTCTTCTTCAGCCTTTGTAACAACAGGTACAGGTAGTTACTGATAGAGAACGTTGTTATTGTTCCGGCGGCCGTGTGACGCTGAGGATCGACGCGATGCGGGAATTGCGTCGCCAGGAATTGCTTTAATTCCTATTAGAGAAAAGGAACGTGAGCTCTGTCAAGGCAAAGGCCGATGATGATGACGAGGATACGCGAGGCTGAAAGGTGTCTTATGCTGGCGACAGGAAGTACCTGGAAGCCATACGCAGATATTTAAGGGAAGATATGAAAATGGCCGGAAACGGCATATCGTGTGTGAAAAAAAAAGATTTCTAGACCCAGTGACTACGTGGGGCTGGCTTTCGCTTGAATACGACAACTGCTTTAAGCAAATTGACATCTGATGCAGTTCTTGTGGGTATTCGTAAGCAAAATTGGATAGAAAAACTACTGACATATTAAAACTTTTCATTTGTAATGTATATATTAGGAAAGAATAATTTTTACTGTCAGCGGAATGCTACCCTCGATCTATTTCCTTATTAGATATACGTTTATTGTTAAACTTTAGCTGATTACAATTGACCGAAATCAGTAGTAGTCAGTATCAGGTATTAATTTATCGCATTTAAGGGAAGTCGGTATCTTCGCAATTTTGAAAAGTGTCTATCACTAACATGTTATTATGTATTAAACGTGTGCTATACGTATATCTTGTAGTTCAAATCGTTCAGCTAGTTGTCCTTCAATAATCGATTGCTCGACTATCAAAAGTTGGAAATTACCACCACTGTGGTCTATGAAATAGATAAGCGCAATCGTTTCATCGCGAGGGTATTCACGAGAAGCAACGACGCTTCAGCAAATGACCATAAATTTGCAAATGACCCCATGAACCTCCTAGGTTCAATTTGCAGACGAGAGACTGCATAAAAAAGAAAGTAAACATCGACAGTCATCATGGGCTAGGTATTCGAATTAAGATGCCCACGAGAGCCAGGCGTCGTTACTGTCTAACCAAGCATCAATATCATTTAGGTCCACATAGTCTAGTTTTTGTATCATGATCATCCATAGTCTTTCTTTCGATTCTCATACGGGGCTCTCCATAAGAAAGAGGCTGTCGACCGAGCTGTGAAACCACTGGCACGTGAATATCATAGGAATCCCTTGATCATTCGTACCGATTGCGCGTATAGCGGAAATGACCTATAATGTTTGTATATATACTGCAACAATTGATACTGAAATACCATAGAGACACGTGCATTAAAAACACTGAAATTTTTATTCAAAATTCAAAACAGTGCCCATAAATTTCTGTTTTTCTTCTGTTTAAGGACGAAGTGATTCCCTATATTGCCATGTCTTGTTCTCGACAGCACAAGTTTCGAATTGTGTCAAATAGAATAATGCCGGCGACGCGCGCCCAATGCAGGCGGTAATCAATGAATGGGTGCGGCCACGATCTGCCCGCGTTCGACCCAAAGGCCCTTACGACGTGGACATCATACAAGTATCACTCGCTGCTGCCAAGTGAACGAATTTTGAATCATGATCCTTCCGCAGATTGACCCACGGAAATCTTGTTACTTCCTCCAAAGGATCAAGGATTGACCTTCATTGCAAATGACCAGTACTAGCTAATAACTAGCATTTTATGGTAAGTAAATTCGATCCCTATTTATGTTCTCTATATTCCACGCTTGCTGTAGCCTAGCACCGTAGCGTCGGATTTTTATACAAAGGTCTGCTCTAATTTCCTAGAATTTATGACAGAATTTCATGTAGTTCGTAATTGATAATCGGATATTATTCCATTCGAATAGGCTGATATGCTACAGAATAGATATATTTTGTATGAAGATCTTTTTCTTACCCCCATTATACTAGATTTATTAACCTAAGATTCCGAGAGAAATCTCGGTATCATACGTCTCAGGTCATGAGTCACGTCAAACAGGCTTTCAGTGCGGTTTGAGCGTGCTAAAAAAAAACTGCAGTAATACCTGCATTTAGGCTCAGAAGGTGCAGTTCTGTTGAAATTTAACGTACTTTCAATTTTATCATGATAAAAGCACACATTCTGCTTGGGCCCATTAAAATATTGCCACCGGAGAAGTGGGTTGAACATAGTTTTGTCATTTTTTTTTTTTCAGAAAATTTCGGTACGAACGATGCTTTTCGTGGTTGACTAATTACGGAGAAGTTGAACGAAACCAACACGTAGATAGCTATACCATATCGCCACGAAACTCAACGCCCACTACCATGAGGTTTGCATCAATCAAATGAAAAAGCTGGCTACAGAAAAAGCTTGATACAAAAGAATAAACTCAATTGTATTTCTAAATGTAGAGGTACAGATGGTCAGATGGTCTCGCTTCGGAGCTTTTCACCCAGAAAGCACAGAAACGCTAGAATTATGTTACAGAAGAAGCGCAGAAAGTCATAGATCAAAATGACATTGTTACAAATACGATATTGAAATCTAAAATCTATTTGCTTCGAATTTAACTTGAAATGATTAGAACTTTCTCGACGACCGGATATCTTGCGTCGTTTTTACGAATGCCCTGAGTTTTTCTTTCTCTGTTGTCTTAGACCTGCTAATACTTTAATTAATTTGCGGTAAGGCAGTATCTTGATGTCGCACACGAATTATGCCAAGCTTTAAAAACATTTAATTTTTCCGTTACAGTGCTTACTTACCATTCCGTGAGTGCGGTGACTCCGTTAAGTTGATCCAGTGATAGGATAAGTTGTCCTAAAAGTTTTCTTTTGGCGTTATTGTGGTTCAAGTTTATGATTCGCTTATTCATGTTAAACACGCTTGCACGTTTTGTACTGCGACACCGTAATTGCAGTTGTAGGGACACCAACGCTAGCTCGTGAGCGGCCACGTCTAATTCCAACCTGTTTCGGACATGTCGTTGCATAGAGAGATGATTGTAACGAATAAGCAATGACATAATAAAAATGGCAAACAAGACACGAAACGATAACGAAATGTCCCTTTGAAAACACGAATAGTACTATAGATTAACCGCGCTAGAAAACTTTTCTACAAACACACAGCGTCGGATGCGTCTACTGCGAGTATTCACTGATAGCTAAACGCAAGCGGCTCGCTGTAAACATTGACACATCATGAACGATGTTAGGAGATCTATGTCGCTCTAAATCTGGGTGCTTTTAAACGGATCATTCAACCGGGAAATGGAAGCTTATTGATTTAACCAAAGATGATACATTTCAAATAACGGGGAAACCCACGTTGAACTTGAGACGCATGAAGCGAAACTAACTATAAAATGCATGTCGTTACATAACAAATAAAAAAAACGTTACGTTATCGAACATTAACTACTGCTATCGAGAGTAGGTGTTCAACCGTATTGAATAGGAGGCCTGTGGAGTGCCTGGATATCTATGGGCCTTTGTAGGTAGTTGGGTTACAGACACACATCGACCATAACAACGAAGTTTCTCTTAAGTAAGCAGTATTAACTAAAATATCTGGTTCTGTATAGGTAATCCGCGATATTCATTCCGGATATATCATGGTTAGTTTGGATCATCGCAAATCTATTGCACTGGTCCTCATGTTAGCTAATGAGCTATAGGTAAAAAGGCAATTCTCATAGTAAACAATTCTATTCTGTCACGATAAATCAAACGACGATCTTCTCAATCCTGAACGCTTCGCTTTTCTACCAACCCGTCTATTTCTTGGGTAGGCAGCTCTTAGGAACAAATGTCCACCAACCTTTTCCACCATTGTCATTCAAACTACACGAAAGCTTCGAGGACAAGACACTAAGAGACTTCGTGTTTTGTTTCTCTTGAACTTCTAAGGCTCCGTGGCAGTCTAGAAATAACCGGCAAACTTTGGGTTGCCTTAGCCGGCCGAGGTACAACTGGTCTGCGTAACGTCCACCTCAAAGGGAAATATTATTACCATCTTTTATGCTGTCCTCCTACATGCGTTTGCACCGTACCTGGTCATGCCGTTCTGTTTCAATGTGTCCTGTGATAGCCCATTCCCTACCTATGGTGGATCATTAATGCTATATTTATGTCATAAAATTTTCCGTATCAAAATCAACATAGATATGTGCCCCAATCTTCGGCTCAATTTAGCCCCAAGGCATATTCTGGGCGTGTATCCGACGTGTCGAAAATATATATGTAAGAGAAGTTGAACGCTTTGCTTGATCGTGATTTACTACGACAAATCCGGACGCAATTGGTTTGGGTCCTCTTATCCTAACTTTATGGTGTGAGGAAGATAAAAGGGCTATATTTTACCTTAACGTACCTCCCCATGTGCTAGGGCCGAACCGTTGTTAGGTGCAAGGAACCATGATACAAAAGTCAGTTTCTTTCTACATATATATATATATATATATATATATATATATATATATATATATAGGATAGAACTAGTAAACAGGTACTCTAGTTAGTTTTTCGTCGTTATCATTGAGCCGCCGAAATGAACCAATTTTGATTCAAAGTTGGTTCATTAGATATGGATTACGATAAATAAAACGATACAAGCTACTGTTAAGCTTTACTTTATTCTTCGTTCCTGCATAAAGACTATACAATTTTCATTAAAGTATACTCGCTACAGGCTACTCTATTGAGTACTTGCTATGTCAAAATTTTGACTCCATCTACGTCCTTAGTCCATCGTAAAACAGTGGGCGATTCGTCGCTTCGCTAGCTCATATGGGCTTTGCTTCAGAACTGAATATCTAAGTGAACTCTACAATTTGTGGGTAGTCATCATTTTCTTTCTAGGCTTTTCGAAAACTTTGTATGTAGAGTTAAACGCAATGAGATTTGACACGGAAAATGATAGCATGTAACCGGCATGTCAAACAATGGAAATGTTATAGCACGCCCTATTTGCGGTCGCGGTGTTTATTAAACACAACACTGACCAACGTCTTGTATGTTGATTGTATGTACACGTTCTCAGATGTTTGCGATAACTCAAGGCTATGGTAGGGCAATGATCGTCCTAAGTTGCCGGGGAAACCAGTGTCACCGTTCTGCCGCGCTCGACAGCCGTTTCCTGCTCTCTTGAATTCAGATCGCCGATTCTTTGCTTTCAGTTGGAAGGTTTTCCTTTAGATTAATCTCGCTCTACTGGGGGTTAACAGTTTGAACGGAACAACATCGATACGTTGATCTCAAAGCAAAGAACTCAAATCACTATTATTTTCCTATCTTGAACGCACACAGGTAATAACGTTCGCAGACAGCCAGATCGTAAGCCATACTTTTTTCCCTGCCGTATATTGTTTGATAACTACTTTGCCTCCACATGTTGGGTATCTGATCAAGCGAAGTTTTCCCTATTCAATGTCCCGACTTATGGAAAGCGCTTGATCGTGAGGCCTGTTTTTGCCTGCACTAGCCTTCAGTCTTATTAAGACTGGAAAACTGGAAGTCATTTTAGATTGGTCCAGTCACCACCGGTCAGATCGATAAACGCACGCCAAGAAGATACAATCGTAGCGTTTGTATGGCCAGAGAAAAGTCTCTTAGCCAATACAGTCATAGAATTACACGGCAATTTTCGCTGTGGCAGCTTGGTTACTATGGTAATTATTATACGCACTCATTAGAATTAGAATTAGAAAAATAAAATGGAAAAAGAAATTACATTGTTGTTGGTTGGCGACCCTGTACTAAGTCCGTGATGTACGTAATGGCTGTAAATGTTGGTTAAGTTCTCTAAGTACCGTGTTTATACCTCGACAACGAAGTTACTTCTGATTTCGTGATGACAAAAAGAGCGATATAAACACGATTTCAATGACATATGATTATGATGACGTTAACTAATCGTTTGAGTGCCAGTGGAGCTTGCAAAATGCTCGACGAAGTTGTAACCCCCAAATATTTTTTATATATATGTGTACAATAGAAAAGTAAACATTTTTACATTGTTTATCTAACGAGATAGGTTGCTTGAGGGAGATATATGTACAGAGCAAAGTCCATGATTAGCAATTTTTTGTCCGGCTGTGACCGAGTAGCAAATGCAGTTCTGTTTTCGGTCATTTCAATACTCCCAGTTATGCGAAAAAAACCCAGCACAGCAAATGGTAACGGTGTGTAACATTGATCATGGGGCAGTTTGACTAGATACTGTTTTCCCATACTGTTATTGCATATTGAAATCCTACGTTTGCCCAGGTTAAGAAAGATAAAAGTTCACACACAGGGATCGACATCGAACGCAAGAGCATTTCAATGTTCTTAGCTGTGTTGACATTTATTTATCCCTTAAAGAGCCACTTCCTGTACTCCGTGTGCAAAATAGCCATCTTGCTTACCGATTCCGAGTACTAATGGCAGCTTCGTCAACGTCCAGTTACTGGCGTAGCTAGTTGCAATGATGTAACGGTAAGTTACGCAAGCAGCTCGTCGGCCCATACGACGTTTCCTAACACGAGAGTGATACGAGTAACGTTTATCGAGGCGCACCTTTTTAATCGTCTGCGTACAATGTATAGCATGCTATTTGTACACGATTCAAGTGTAAGGCCAGCGAATGATCGCCGTATGCGACGAATCAGCGCTCATGTTAATGTGGTACGGGAAATTGGATTTGGTAGCCGACTCTACGAAACTGCTGTACGTACAGGCCGAGGTGCTGGACTTGTACTTGTGCAATTGTAAGTACAATATTTCAGTGGTAAGGTCGACTCGGAAAATTGTCAGGAGAACAGAGAAAGGGCGTTACTTCGCTCAGCTTTACTCCCGCTCGACGCCAGGACAGCGGTTCGGCAATAACTACAGCAGTAGCACGCAAAACAGAAACGCCAACCGTTGACCTCATGAATTAAAGCGGAAACTGAAGAAGTCTGTGTCCGCTCGTTTGAACTACAGAGGGACCGCTAATCAGAATCTACAACATTAAGCACGCAGGTGTTAGTCAGTTGTTACTTGGCAGTTGCTCAGTAAGGTGCAAGGTCCACGGTTTGCGAACGGTTTTATCCTCTCCTATCTTGATCGTAAATGTACATTTTGTTGTTTTTTTGTTGACTTTTTCACATTTTGCTCGCTGTTGATTTGATATATCTCATAAATCATCTCTAAGTACAAACCGGTTGTATAGCTAGTACAGGGGGGGGGAAGAAGTCCTGATATCTGTAAGGTGAAGGGGTTTGTGATGTTGGAAAAAATGCTTTGGATCTGACCGAAAATAGATTCGGAAAAAAATAGGCTGCTATTTGGACGCGCTGAAACTAAAACAATAGATCTACATTATACCAGTCAAATAACAGTTAACTTACGTTTCGTCAAAATCGATGATCCCGGAAGAATTGACCCTGATCGGCCGTGTTTTGTGCCAGTTTTCCTTGTGTTTTACCGTATCGCACGGACTCAGTTGCACCTTGACGTAGACTTCTTCTTCGTCACTGGCCACCACAGGCGGTGGCAAATCTCTAAAGAAACCCAAAGACTTACAAAAATCTATCTCTAACGTTCACCTCTTAAACCTGCAAGAGCTAATAATGACTGGCTTCAGTGAGGATATTCGCAACTCCTTAAAGAAGTTGCGAATATACTCGTTCGACTCTTCCCAATATTTACAACAAAACACAAACGGATACCGCGTAAACTGAAGCTGAGGTCATAAGAAAAAAAACAATTACAGTCTTAATAGACACAAAGAAAAAAATTCGACGGAAAATTTCTTCAATTTTTTAGACACAAAATTTGTCTAGAATTTTATAGCTTCTTTTTGCTGGAATAAAGCTAAAAAAACCTCTGGTTGGTGAGACCGGTGGGGATGGGGAATCCCTCGAATTTTGTCAATGACATCACACGACAGGCCTCATTAAATAAAATAAAGAAAAATAATACAACTTTTCTGGGGTAAAGCCCCATTGAACAGTTGAGTTGACAGCCGTTTCCCAGTAGAGCAGATTACTGCCTACTGCCTGTTGTCGCTTACTTGACTTGATGTATAACACACACGAGTCTGTTTCGGGGAGGGCTATATCGAAGGGTGACACGCATTTGCGTGTTCCACGTCGAGGAGCTGCCGAGGCCACCTAACGATGGGCTGAAAAAGCATCAGACAGAGGAGCAACAATATGATTGGATGTAGATTCATCTACTCTGTGCTCTTAACTGATATACTGCTATACTATGCATATGTCAGACTAAATAAAACCGTACAATGTTTGAAAATTTGACTTTGAATTAAAAACATTATTTCAGTATTGCTTAACTGTTGTCAGTCCTGACACATACCTCAGGGTGGGCCTTTGGAGACTCGTTCGGGATCCATGGAAAGTTTCGAGGATCGGTGAAATGGTTGAATGGACCATCTCATCCATCGAAGGTAGCTCAGTCTTTCGCGGTGTTGAGGGCATGCCACTCTGCGAAAGGGGCACAATGCCACTCCCAAACGTGTGTGTAGAAGGGCCCTGTGTGCTGACTACTGAGCCGCCTTCCCCGGACGGCGGATAATCGCCGTGTTGCCCCGACGAACTACGCGAATAACCGGGTGTGGTCGAGCGATTGCCACCGCCTACCAAATTGCCACTGCTTTGAAGAATCTGCACAAGTACAGCCAGTATCACGGAAAATGTCAGCGCACTGAATCGAGTTTTAATAGAAAACATGAATGAGAGACGAACTAAGCTCATCATATTATGGCTGAATTCGTTAACTATTAAGCTTATTTACATTTGCTAAAGACAACAGCCGGACTGATAGCCCCCCCTTGTGAGACATCAAACTCATTCATTGTAGTGTTCAAACACATGCACTTATATATACTTATATTATACTTGATTAGCCATACTCTAAATATGTCTATGTATAGTACGTATAGAGATATCCGTAGGAGTTTAGCGCTGGTAAAGCATTCGCCAACAACTTCATAAAACCAATGGTTATGTCTATACTAAAGGACAACAAAATCATTAATATGTGTTTCCTTTTCTTCGTTGAAACAGGATCATACACACGCTTCCAACGATAGAGAACAATAGGATGAACAGTGCTCACGAAGTCGCATTCTGTTGAGACAGCAAAAAGCAACATAGCCCTAATTCGAAATAAAACAAGTTTGCCGCCGTCCTCTGGCAAGATCTGGTTCAGACTAAACGAATACATATGCACGACATCGGGCACGTTTAGCACGTCAACGAATATTTGGCCTCTTCCTTTCTTCGTTCCAATTTCCCTTTCCACTATTCTCTGCCTTTAGCTGTTTCCTTTTCGTTTTCCTTCTCGCCCTTTTGTTGTCTCCTTTGTTTTCCCTTTTTATCGCCATTTTTTGTTGACTTTTTTCTTCCTTTATATCCTGTGCTCTTCCCGCTCGCCACACGTTTTCATCTGCTCCGCCCCATTTCTCGCCAACTCTCTCTCGGCTCTCTTGGTACTTAAGGTCTCTACATGAGAGACTCTGCTATGGCCAAGAAAATTTCTTCAGGCCACGCCCGACGGCTAATGCTAGTATAATATCAGGGACGTGAATGCCGCTCCGAAAGGAAGACAGCTTGCAACAGTAGCCTAGGGTCAGTGTACGTATCCTAATCTGCATCACTTAGTAACCTGCAGCCGACCAGAGCTGACCAGCTGAGAGCCAGATATGCACATATAGACGAACGAAAGAACTCTGAAGCAGTATCTGACGGCAGTAATCAACGTCTGACGGACATAAAACCCGCAACAATCATTACTTAATGAAAAGGAATACTCACTCCCACATGTGCCGGGAGGTCAGCCTATAACTACGATGACATTAGCGGATGTGATTTCAGTTACGTGGTACCATACAATGGATCATACGGGCTGAGTTTTGTTTATATCATGTATGTCCCTATCTATCTCCACACAAGAGACATCCGCCGGCGTCTGTCCTACCCATCTTTAGATAGCTAGACGACAAGCTTCCGGTTACGAGCAGCGAAGTTTATATATTTGACTATTCTTTACCTATAATCAAGTTTCTAGCCAATATACTACTGTAACGTACTTACTGCGCAGTCGTTGCTATATTGCATTCCGGTCAAAAGTTGTTGATCTGCCATCAAATAAATGCTCATAATGAGAGAATATTCAAACCGGATAATGTATAAACCTTGTATAACGAGCATTTTTACCTATTAATTACTTGGCACTGTTTAGGGTACTCCTGAACTGGATGAATTTCTGTCGGCCGATGTTACCCGTCAAGCCCTTGTTACATTTCAATGTAACGCTATTTGACACGTCTAGCACTGAACCGGCGTAGTTAAACGTGTCCCGTTGTTTGCAAACGGCAAACGCCGTTGAATCACAGTGCAGAACGGCTGATTCGTCCAATTGGTTGCGTATAGTCCGGTAATATGAGATATCGTGGCTTCAAAGGCATACACATATGAAAATGCGTTAAAATGTAACAACATCTCCATCTTTGATGCACTTGTTCAATTTGAGGAGAGACCCCTGGCCTAACTACAAGCCTGTTGATTGGGTTTGCGAATAGGCAAAGGCTGTGCTTATTATTTAGCCTGACTATTTCTCATTTAGTGCTGATCGAGCGTTATGCCGCTTGGTAAGTCTTTTGGCCGCTTTATACAGGTGGCGCCATCGATGTTCGAATCATACAATTTTACTTTTATTTGGCGCCCCAAATATCCTGCAATGCAACAACGCCGGATATCCATTTTTTGTACGTCAAGAACTGCATAACAGGTAAGCTTATATAACTATTATCTCAAATCCATCTTGGGGAGTTCGGCCGAAATGTGCTTGTGAAGTCGAAGACGTTATCTCTTCATTCAGTCAGCCCTTTCTGGATAGTATCCTCAGCTGTAGTCTTGGTCGCACGCACCACAAAAGAGTTCTAAGTAGGTATAGTAAAAGCTTGTAATCTAAATGAAACCATAAATCTGAGGCAAATGATCCTTTTTGTGCGCTATACGACGCCTGACAATCAGCAGATGAAGAAGGAACGCAATAAGCCGAAGTAGGCATTACTTATACATCGACGTAATAGCTATGACGGTTTTCCTGATGTATGACATTATTGCACGTTATGATTCTTGTCATCCTACTGAATAATACTATAGAAATCTCCTTAGTTAATTTAAACTGCAGTCTAAGGGAGCATAATAATAATCGCGTTTTCATGTTTTACGACTCCTTAGGTCCAGCAAAAAGCTTCCTTACTTGGCCTTACTTAGGAGCATAACATGTTTATGTGCATAATCTAACACTATTGGTGCACTTCAATATACATATATATGTGTTTCACTTTGTATAAATGTATATATATTGGGTTGTCGGAAAATTATTGAGCGTTCGATAGTCTGAAGTCACATAAGGTCTCAGATAAAATAAATGTCTGTCATTTAAAATTTGAGATTTGGCAGTAGTAGACGTACAAAATTGTCAAAACAGTTCTAGCTAGATTTAATATAGTGTCTTGAAGATTCACTAATCCTAAAAACTTTCTTCAAGAACTTCAAGAAAAAATTGCTAAGTTATACATTTATATTACGATAAAAATGTGAGGTCTATTCAGGCCTTGAAAAATTGTCCCGTTTATGGTCAAAGTGCATTATAGGGAAACGGCCCAAAGATTGTCCCGTCGGCTTCGTTCTGGAATTTCGATGCGAAGGACGCCTTTCATAGTAATCGACCAAATACGAAAAAACATTTTGTGGGAATTTTTACAAAACTGACGCGTGAGTAGCCAATATATCGCCTAACACCTTTAGACCATTTGAACAAAGCTGATTACAAAAAAAAAACTTAACATTTAGGTCCGTGACGAGTCGACGCAAATGAAATTTACTCTATCGTATTGAAACGTTTCAAAAACACAACGAAATCAAGTCATTTCCAAAGAGCTTGATTACGGATGATCAAAAGTAATCATAATATAATAAAAAAGAAGAACAAATATATTTCACAATCGATGCCAGAGCCCAGACTGACGAATAGGAAGGACTCAGAAGCTACGAACTGCTGCCTCCTAACATTCAGTCCTCTACTGTCAACACTCACCAATATCCGACCAGAACGATAATAACGTACATGTTTAGCTACCCGCAGAAAATCCCAAATAAACTTGACGAGAAGCTTTAACACATTCACTGTGTAACCCGTATCTTGTACCGTCTGTTTCGGCCTGTGCAATGGTATTACTTGGTCAACACTATCGACAACCCAATACATTGTTGCATACATTACACATATTATGTATACTAATTCAAACAATACGTACGCGAAGCTGGAGTGTAAGCATAAGCTTGGCGTTGTTGGTTCCTTTGAGGGCAAGCGGTTCATCGAGACGCATGTCGCCCTCCTTTAAGAGTCTGGCTGTGCTGACCGAGGCACTACCAACACATTGACCACTTTTAGTGTCAAGGACTCGCGCATTCACCTCGCCGATATCGGGGTTGGCACACAGAAATGAGAACGTCTCTTCCCAGACAGGATTGATCGAATTGGCCACGATCGTGCTCCGACGTTCCTCTTTGTCAACGCTCAGCACTACCTGACACGACGGCTCCGCTGCCTTCGAGCCCACCTTCCGATGTCAACGAATAGCGAGGGGCAACAGATTAGGACCAAGAGAAGAAGGCGGGATAAAGAGGGTAAGTACAAAGCGGTATAATTACATTGTACATATATTTACAGTGATAAGTATATATAGGCTATGGTGAGTATGTTCGTAAATGTTGAGCGTGTGAAACTGCTAGCGTATGAAGCCAGCGTCGTGTTTCGGCAATTAAACCTGGTATAGTACTCGAATGAGACTTGTTTAGGTTTAGAGAACGAACATTTCGCGGAAATATAGCTAGAAAAATAGACGTAAAACACACTTTATACCACTTCAGATTAGGATAATTAATATTAAAACTTACAAAATCATCAATACTATTTTATTACAACTAAATACAAGAGAAGTCTATCGTTCGAATGATTAAGCGTCTGCGTGTCTTCGTAAAACTTATGCACGGTATCGTCACTTCATAAATATCCCCCTACCCCTAAATGCCCTACGTCGCCAGCATCAGGCTTGTTAACAACTGGTTTTACCGCCTAAAATGAGACGGACTAGGTGACAGGAAGCCCTGATTGTTCTCATAGAGAACATCTGCGAGGTAACGTCACATCGGCCAGCGCGTTAGCAATTCAAAGCAAGATTGCAAAAAAGGAATTTCGATCTTTTAAAAACCGCAGGACCAAAGGACATATAGCCCCCTAGCGGTACTATTGATCTTCAGTACGCTTTTCCTAGACCTACCACTCCAAAACCAGGACTTATTGCCAACCTTACTAACTGGCGAGACGTGGTCCTGGAGGGCACGTTTAAAATCTATCGCCAAATTCTTGAACGGCGCGAACATATGCCAAATAAGCCCATCGTTATTTTCAAGTCCACAACCTTCTCCGCGTAATTGCCGTTCATCGTCGCTTGTCGTCACGGGCGTATCCGGGTCGGATTGAAACTGAGTAACCCGCTAAAGAGTCAAGGGAATAGCATGACGATTTAGTACGAAATCCCTTGACCTTTTTTGAATCTGCACGATGCCTAAAAACAATTCCTATGTCATAATTAGAACATGTGTTTACAGTTACAGATCACACTGGTAGAGACAGGATCCTGCAAGTGGTTGTGTCCTGTCCACAAGTTGGACGGCACAATAATAGAAATAATTATAGGATGCGGCTTATTTTTTTGACGAATGGTCAAGCTGCGCCGGTATGCTACTCCCACGAACAGTCAAGTGGCCCACCTTTTACCATACCTATTTATTTGTGTGTCTGTTTGTGTGGCGCTGACTGAACGTAGCCATAACCAATTATTGATGTTATATAAGCGAAATAGGACTAGTCACCGGGAGTGCGGAGGCGCAGTCCAGAAAGACGGCGATTAGGCCGAGCGAATGTTGGTGGTTCGACGTCAGCGAACGTTTGTATTCCAATTCCTGAAATTCATGTTATCAAGCAAAAGCCCGGTGAGTTTCCGTGTTTTTCAGTACTTTGTATATTATCACCTTTAGGCCCATAACCCTGAATTTCAATGATAAAACATCCCGTTTAACCAAAATAACTAAAATTAATAATAATGAAAACAAATGCATCAAATAATCACACGGAGACTTATACATTTTAGGCTAAGTTTCCGTGTAATTATTTGATGGATTCCAAATTGACTGATTAGTCGTCTAGCCATAAAGTGCATTCGAGCAGATGTCGTCTATATAATTAAGGCTTATCAGGCTCATCAACTGTTTCAAACGCCGCGCTGGAGATTGAAGGTTAGACATTTTGATGTCACAATCGGTAACATGATGATATCTAAGAGGCTCCTAATTTTGCAAGTATATCAACGTATATAGCAGTTTGAACTTACGAGTTTGATGCTTATAAGTAAAGTGCAAAGATGTTTTTTTCCAATTGTAATCCCTACAGGTGTTTATCCCTGATAAAACAAGATTTTCAAATCACCCGTTTTAGAAACTATGCGCTCTAGGATTGTTGAAATATTAATATATTAGTTTGTCGCGCAACCGACAAACATGTATACCAGTATTTCACCAGATTCCCCCTAAGGCCCAGTGGAAAAGGTTTCCAAGCTAGGACGAAACAGATGAACGGATTGACGAGCGAAAATCGATTACCTGCCAATGGTGGCTGACTGTGAAATGTGGAGACTAAGGATTCTCTAACAGCTAGTACCAAAACATGCGAAACACGTTTCATGTGATAGAATTATAGTAATGCAAAAAACATTTCTTTATAGCCTGCTCTTTGCTACCCACTTGTAACTATTGAGCATATCATTATGGGAAAACCTAGTGTGGCAATGACTGATGTTTGTACTTTCGGGTTCTGGTAGACCGCGTTACGACAGTATACGGAATCGTAGCAATTTTCTGACACAGTACCCGTTCGAGATCAGCAGGATTGGCGCTGAGTGTGACCCACTCGGTCCTAATATGGATTTGTCCACTTTTTACAGCCTCTAGCTTGAGCCACTGAAAAAAAAGCAATCAAAACAATTATTATTAGCAAAGATAGCATCGAGCGTACACATATCTCTAGCCGAATCTTTCATTGTTTACGTTCTGAAAACATTTTTATCCACAAATGACGATAAGAATTTGAAGAAGTTGATTAATGCTACAAGGAATGAAGCATAGACCATTAGTTGCAATCCATCTATTACTTCTTCTATTACTTACCGTCTAAATAAAAATCAGAGCTTTTCGTGCAGATACTAACCATGTCTGCTGTACATTTTTCGGCAAGATCAGGTATGCTGAGGGCAGTCCTTCCAAGAAAATCGTCCTTTGACGACTGATCTTCATCGTATACTTCAATGTCGAGTACAGATCCAGGTAACTGATGAACAACTGCCTCGCACGAAAAATCCCACCGGGGCGTAATCGTTGAGGGAATAACCTGCGTTCGGAATTCCGTCTTTCCAACTGGAACATGGTCGAAAGACATGCAAATTCAAGATGTCAGTATGTGCGAAATAGAGCCGGAATATGAGATCCAGTTTACATTTGCCGCACATTAAATGTGGACGTCATGCTTCAACCCCCATCACGATGGACAGCATAATATTTAATGGACACAACACGTCAAGCAAAAATTTACGTAAAAAACATGTTACAAGTCAGGTTTCTCGAAAGCTTAGCTAAGAAGAAGAAGCTGGCTTACTTGCCCGTCTACACTGCACGTACCTCCAGTGCAGCATACACCGTCCCATGCATGTGTCGATTTCATATTAAGTAATATATATGGAGTACGAAAGATAGTTTGGGCAAGGCATAGTTATCGAAAAGGGAAGAGCTCGGTGCAAATAATGTATTATGACAAAATTAAGCCGACTGGTATTAATTTATTAGTTATAAATGTGACCTTTCTTTATGAATGGACAGACTGACCCGGTACTTCGCGTGTTACGTATTATAAGTATTGTATAATATGTAGGACATTCTTAATCTTGTACGCTGTGATATCGCTCTCTATCATTTAGTATAGGCCCGGATGATAGCAACACTTAGCGACAATCACAGCCAATGCATTAGGGGTCACTCGTTATCGTTTAGTTAACCGTATCTAGGCCACTCGGCCTCGCTATAATATTTGCCCTTATCAATAACCGATTACGACGTCAAAATGTGAAGCGGATGCTGTTATGATGTTGGTCATTCGAGGCCCGTAGCGCTAATTACCAGAGGTGATATTATGGAATTAATATTAGGATAATTAGACTGAAAACAGTTATTTTGGTACCTAGAGCGAAAAGATGCTCAAGGGTTCATTGTGAACCACCCGAAAAACAGTACTCACCTGTCAACACTACATACGGATCGCTTTTCCCCATCCCCAGCATGCCGATGTCAGCTTTTACAAGTTTAGCGGCCTCGATAACCTAAACAAGGAGCAAATAAAGGGAGCCATACCCCACTATGGTTATCGTAAGCATGTTATACATTATCGCTGCGCCCCAGAAAGCTACCGCAGATTATTGTTTTTGATCACCTCTAAAAAATCGTTGCCTCTTCCTAGCATTCATATTTTTCATAGTTTAATTTCCTCTACCGTAAGTAAGTGCTTCCATCCATTTTACTTTGTAAATATTAAGTGTTAAAAATAGATCTAGCAGCTTCTAGGATTGCACCTATTTGACCGTTTAGCGATATGGTTCGTTCACGCATCAGCAGTGACGTGAGGAGACGAAATGCTCTAAATTACCAAACGTGTCGTATTCCTGAAAGCCGTTTAAAAGGAGATTATTTAACAGTATGCATTTTATATAAAACATTTATTAACGATAATATTTCCCATTTCATAGACATACCGTTTGATATTACTGTTGGGCAAGTTCGGATCAACATAGAGAACTATCTGATATTTGTCAAGGTTGCCATTCATAGACGCACTAAGCCAACTGTACGATGTACATGTTTCATCCGATGGCGTTTCCCGATGGGAGACCTGCTGGACAATATTTTGAGAGACACTAGCGACAGGACAATGCCGCAGAATTAGCGATCAAAAATAAAGCCGGCCTAACAGTACGCATCTATTGTATGCCCCATGTCTCGGATTCTGCTTAGCGTATAGAAATGCCATCTATCGATGCCGCCGTAGTCGACATCACCATGAGTCTATTTCAATGACCAGCTAATTACGAGACAGAATTGGGTTCAGTGGTAGAGCTGAGCATGGATCCATAAGAGGTAAGTCACTCGACCTGGTTGTAGATGTCGTGCAAGGCGCAGCTTGCTTTGTACTCCTGCAGACGCGGTCGTCGTGTGAGTATATAGATCTGGATATGATTAAAGCGATACTTGTTATTTCCACGGAATATGTAATATAGAACTGCCCAAATCATGCCCATTAACAGTAATTCACGTCCGCAAAGACAATGAAAGCCATATTTGCTCGTTTCAGAAATTCATCATTAAATATTCGACATTTATTAACGTGGTAATAATAATAATACGATATCCGCAAGCGAACGGGGCGTTTGCACGTTGACAGGACCAGAATCAGTAAGTCAAGTATCGGAAGATAGAAGAACACGTTTCCTGAGCCAAGCACGGCTACTGCTTACTGAGATGCCACTAAAAACAAATTCATCGATCTGATAATGGATTAGCACCGTGCGATCGACGACGATTCATCATGGGAGCTTCAGACTAACTCTTCACATAATCTTCATATAACTGGCGATAAACTGCAGCTGTCTGTTCGTATTCTGTCTTCAATGCACGTGGTGCACCTGTAGCATATTATCCCTATCCCAGTCAAATACACATTTCAACCGAAATCAAATACAATTTAGCGTGTAACTAAAAATGTTCCTACTAGACCTTTTTTTTTATGTGCACCCCGTACCAAACGCAGCAACTGTAGGCAACTGTCCATAGGACAAGGGTAACGCATTTTGCATACTCTGTGCGAATTCCTTCAATATGTAACTCTAACGTTCTAGAGACGGAGCAAACTACCCTGAGGATAGCGTGTGGCAAATAACGGATTAATCTTAAACGCCAACACAGGTATAGACTTCACACGGAATTATTACGAATATTGAATATATATATAGTGGACAAATAGTCTCAATATGAAAGGTCAAGGTTCACTTGGCCTATGTTTGCATTAACTGAAAGGCAAAATAAGATAACATTTCTCCAGCGATACAAATGTCAGAAGCAAGCGAAAGACATTGTTCGTATAGGATCGCAATGTGGAGCAGAGAATAACACAGATGCATTTTAGAAGACATTAGAAGCAATTTGGCAACTACTTGCATAACGGTTTCACACCTAGACATAATAACTTCTGTTTTAGCTAATCAATGAAACAGCAAAGATGACCTGTCTGATAGATAGTGTTCTGCGACGAGGTGCCAATAACACAAGTAACAATTTGAAGTTATTCTCCAGCTTCGTAGTTCGTAGTTCGTCCGCTCAAGTCTGGAGTGAGGTTCGACAAAGGTGAGCACTACTAACCTGAATTCTAAGGACGCCAGACGGTAAAGAATACTTGAGCGTATGAGCAGAAACACTTTCGATCACCCGATATGTGTACTTATTCGGTAGAACTAGCACTTGAGAGATTTGGTCGGTAACGGCTTTCTTGAGCAGGTCGTTGACACCAGGAATCTCCATAATTTCTCCGACGTTCGTCAACGTGAAGTCCACCAACTGTATTCAACATGTAATAGGCAATGTGGCACATAAATATTAGTAAAAGTTAAGGAATACCACGATAGACTATTAATAGAATAGCGTTTGGTCGGACAGCTTCGCTAAACGAAGCCATGTCTCGCCCAAAGACAGTTACTTCTTCGACGAACTGGAGCAACCTATCGCATGGAAGCATTAGACAAATTGTTTTCCAAGGGTTCTGCTTGGAGTAGACGAAGATGAGCGCGCTCCCGCCTCAATCAGCCTACCAACGATTCGGTATTATTTCGTGTGGCATAATCACTCGAGAGAGTGGTGGTAAAGCAAAACTCTTTCATTTCGATTAAATGCGCTAAGCGCACAATGAGCTTAGTCACCTATTTTATTATTCAATCCTTATACAACTGGAGAGAAGCTTGAAAAGCACTACTGCGGGCTGATTGACCTTGAACACAACGGTTTTCGAAATTGGACCAGTATCCAAAATTCTTGCACATTGACCTGAGTAAGTTCTTGTACGATCGACCTTCAATCAAGCCTGTTTAGCCATGGATGTCTGAATGTCTAGTAACGAAAGAGTAAACAATAAACGCATTGCCCTTTTTTATTAATATTAAAGTGAAGTATTCTTTCTAAACACGCGTGAATGGTCTCACTCAGCTTTGTAGCTGAGTCCTGTACAGAGTCACGTTCGTTATGCGTAACTTCCTCAAGCAGAGATACGCCTTGCATATGACATGTATATATATATAGGACGGGAAATAATTTCGAAATAGTTGGGGATTGGTTTTGTGAGGCTGCGGCTTTGATAGACACATTTTGCTAAGCTCAGAGAAGTTCTGGAAGTAAATTCCGTTGCAATCTCTATTGAAGCCGTTCCTTTCGCTTAATGAACGGGAACGCGTTTTTACAGTCAAAATAGGTCGGTCCGCCCGTTTCGCAACTCTTGGGACTCGTAGACGAGCCAAGGCTGATGGTAATCAGGGGTTTAGAGTAAAATACCGTGCGCCTTTTCGTATCAGCGGGCTGGAAAGCAATATGGCAACGGTATAGAAATTGATTAACAATTAGTGTACTTATTTCACTAGTTGGTATGATCTATAATATTCGAGCCGTTGCATGATTCTAACCAATACGACGTCTTGATACTACTCTACTAACACTTAACAGCAAGTTTTAAGGCATGCGTCCCATTTCCAGTGATGACCTACCGGTGGCCGAAGAAAACAAGCAGTTACTCCTCCCACAAGTGGAATCTGTTTTGTGAGCGGTCGCAGCTCAACGCGCAAAAGTCCACGAAGTTGGACGTCGCGTATGCCGGCCTTAAAGCCTTTGATCTTGATCACGAAGCTGCAGTCGCCACTATAACTGTTATTCCGCAGAACAATACCGCAAACCCAATAGAAAATCGTGAAATTGATTGGAAGGCAAAAGTTCATATCATCTATATCAACCCGTTCCGTGTTTCCACAGAGCAAAGACAGTTCGCTAGCATCTTCCATATATATTGCCTTTTTTTTTGATATACCATGAAAAGGTTTTCTGCTTTAACTCGAAAAAGATCATTTATAGCAGCTGGTCGTGAGGGGTACGGCGAAACATTGCATTCACACAAAAAACCACTGCACTCACCTCAATACTTCAGCTTGTACTACTATAATTATTATATAGTTAATTATAATGATTCCTACACAATAGTGCAACAAAATAGATCGGCTCACACAGTCTTAACTACAATTTTAAACGCCATAGTAAAGACCTTCTTACATGAGATCCATGTCCATGATGATCTCGTTGCGGCCAATGTTTTCCCTGTAAACTTTTATTCCACCTACACGCGGTGACTAAAAAAACAAACAAATGTTTAACATGAAGCAGTATACTAGGTAACATCTTCTAGTGTTGCAATTTAACTACTCTGTTTGCATATAATACATTACCCTAAAGAAATTCTAGGTTTTATTAGTCGCCAGATTATAAAATATTACTGAGAAGTCTTATTCCTTTTTCTGAATGAACTGAATTGATACATGCATTTTAGGGTCTGAATGAGGCAATCGCCTGCGTCAAAACTTATTTTCCAGCGCAAGCGAAATATTAGGATTTGAAAACCTTGCCAGGTCTTTACCGCATCGGCAAAAACGACTGATATACAAGATGGTCGCCCTTTTGATTGGACGAACAGGCCTCTCGGTCCTTTGTGGAGTACTTTTGACCTAATTCCCTTTTCTTCTCGGGTCTGATTACAATTGGGCTCTTTTCAACAATAACAACAACACAACAGTAATTCTGTCAGTGGCTTGATGTCGTTACCGTCGAATTCTGATTTTTAACCATGTCTTTCTAGTAAAAATCGGTTCCTGTTGTTGTTGTTCAAGATTTGGGAGACTGCGATCCAGCATGATACTATTACCAATCCTGAGAGAACTCGGCCGATTACAGTTCGATTCAGAGGGAACACCCTTCGTACTTTTTCACGATAACAGAGATCAAATGGTCGAAATCAGAGATCACATGATCAGAAGGTGTTATCTAAACAAGTACGAACGTTTTCAAATTACATGATATTGTGCCCTATTAGGGTTTATCGGAAAATGGTCGATATGTAAACGCTTTGTACCTATATGAGCATCTTCTTTGTGCGGCCTCTTCTTCAAGACGATGAGCTTTCTATAACAGAAAACGTTGATACTGCGATCTGGATTAGCAAGCATGCACTTGTCCGTAGGAAATAATTTTAGTAAATTAGTACATAATAAATAAAAAAAAATGTAATGTTTGATATGCTATCTGACAGCACGCTGAGTGGGCGATCTAAGTAAGGGCTACAACATTTGTCAGCTTACTAATAATAGTAGTACAAGATCGATCCATAAGCTAGCACATAATGGAGATGAAATGTTGGACAAACGTGCAAAAAAGCTTCAGTAAGCTAACAGTCTTGTGGGTTTCCTCTAGAAACCCAAGAAGTGTCTATGAATTGAAATAGCTACTTCCTTGATAGTATATATACGAAGGATGTCTACTTGTTCCTATATTTCTATACATATTTGGACGTCAAAACTTCCCTTTGCACAAACTTGAGTAATAGTCATGTGCAGGTACATACAACTCCTTTCAGATGTAATTTTTTTTTTTAATTGTAAAAACTAAAACGATTTTGCATATAGAGAATACAGCAGCTGTCACAGAGCGCAGCTATACAGAAGCGGCTCAATTTATTTCACTTCTTATTACTAGCAACCTCTGCCAGCAAGTAGTCATCATATCTAGTTATTATCTAAATTACCTATGATAGATATTAGTAATAAGCATCTGCAAACCTATATTTAGATATGTTAGACATAATCATATGACTTGAAACAACACTTTTCACAGGCGCGCCAGCCTGTGGACTCCAATTGTTGGCCTCGTAAAACTTCCTTTTCCATAGCTACGACCCTTAGCCAACTCTTCTATGTGAGTCTTGGGTTCCGCTATTTTACCGCATCTCTTCAAAGACCTATCAGAATAGGAAGCTCAATATGAACAATCATCTCAATGGGGCCTGCAGGACAAAGGGCTATTTTAAAGATCTATGGCAAGATTCGAATCTAGACCGCTTTTGTGGATCTCCGTTCAGTAGTAAGATGCGTTACCACTGTGCGATCTCCACGGTCCGCTGGTGGACTTGCATCTTAACGAAGTAGGTGGACGTCTTCAATACACACAAATTACCAAAGTACTGATTAGCCCAGAACAATACGCTGTCCTAATCTCAAAATATATTTATACAATTCAAATGTACATATAGTTTCATTCATGTTCAAGATAAGATAAAAATTTACCACTATATGTATTTCGCCGGCTATTGGCTGCTGTATTAAGGGGAGAGGGAAGATTTATGAAGATACTTTTTCTTAAACAAATATTAAATAAATATAGTTACAAGTATACAAATAAACAGATAAACAAATTAGCAACATATGTAACAATAAATTAAGATAATAGCAAAGACAAATGTCGAGCATCTGGAATAAACCTAATAATAAGTAGCAACTATAATTTTTTATTTGTTGTACTTTATGTTGTATCTAGTCACAAACATCGACTCAAGAAGGTAAATACAATATAAACAGGTTCGTCCTTTCATGTAATGCAAAACGAATTCCACTCACAATATCACCAAGGTCGATCGTCTCGAATTTGAAGCTTTGAAGATAGCTGGGTAAAGAAGCTCGTAAAGAAGGTTCGACTACCTCGACGAGCATTTCCTGAACGTATTGTCCAATGAACGGCCATAGCTGGCCCAACATCTGCAAAGAGAAAAAATGGAAACACCATTATCATGAACCATCGGGGAACTACGGAACGTATAATAATGACCAAATAAAGATCGGCCACGTAACTATAATAAGTATCCGTGCTAAGTAAAAATACAACTAAAAACAACTACATCATGTAAGCAGTCATACACTTGAAAGTAAAAATTCACATGTACTACGGCAACATCTATTTCTCATATCGTTTTTTTTAAAAAGCAGGTCGTACGAAGGAAAACGCGCTTAACACCAGCGGTACTCACCTGAACTAAAACCTACATAGAAAGATCTACTGAACTGGATAGGAGTTTTACATTACGCTGGTACCTTTACACTAATGCTATGTTGCCATGTTCTTAAGCACAGTAGGTAAACATGTCACAGAAATACGAGAGACAGCGGATTACTAACTTAGAGCTTTCCGTCCGATCTTTTCTTACTTTTTCCTGATAAGTCTTATCATCAGAGAATCAGGTCGACGACAAAAGGGTCAGAAATTTCTATTTTGTAGCAGACCCAACAACGCTGCCTTCTCGTTATCTTTCCGTATCCGTTGAGTTAATGCGCTCAAAGGAAGGAAGGGCAACTAGATAATGACGGAAAGTCTGAGCATATCCACAGTTCTACACGACAATATTTATTTTGCACTATATTCACTTGTTCAAGCTGAGGGTCTCATCACCATAAAAGAGCAAGTCAGATAGGAGAAAGAGCAACGAGGTGAGAATTGCCCGTACCTAAACGCTAATTATCACTTGACTAGGCTAGCTAGGTTAGAATACCAAAGGTTATAAATGTTCGCTGAGTTAGCTAGTAAAGGACATATGTGACCTCAAAAGAAAGGAGGCCTCTTTTTTGCGCCTAAGTTGTTGGTAATAATCGTATTAACTTTGATCAAATGACTTACATTATAATATCGAGCTAACGGAGAGCATTTAGAATAAAACCCTTACGGCAAATGACATCTTACTAAAAATTGATTGGTTAATAATGGCGCAAGTATTCTAGAATAGGGAACTGAAAAGAGCTGGACGTTGTCTTGATCCATAGCCAATGTCTATTATTCATGATGTCAACATATGATTTTCTTCAAGGGCTATTGTGTTCACTAATCCAATTATATAATGAGCAGAAAGCGTAATTAGCTCGCAGCTTTAATATACTTGCTTTACATAAATTGCGACTTAGTAATTATGTTCTAAAATTCAATTATGTTTGAGATGATAGAAAGATTGTATCGATTTTTTTCAACTGTTAGTCATATCTAAGCAGATACAACAAGGCAGAATATATATATATATAGGCACACAATTTACACAGCAATAGCTCGTCGACAGTATCATATACATGTCCTTTATCAGCTGTCATCTAGCATAATTGATATTGATTCTAAACACAACGTCAGCTTTATCAAAGGCCCGCAGAGAATATTGCCTTTTTAAATTGAATCTATTTTTAAGATACAGTGTGTGATAAGGTATGCGTAAACTTGTAACCAAAGGCCAGTCGCATCATGATCGAGACTCGATTCTCAAACATTAGCGTTGGGAGGAAGTTTAGTTGAAGGAAAAGCTTTCCATTCGCGACACCGTTTTTAGAAAGATATATATATATCTTTATCTATATATATATATATATATTGTATAACACCTTAATGCACATGTCCTTTACTCATAGAAAGCTGGCACAATCACCAGAAAAAAACTCATTGATGATGTATGCATACTTCTTCGTCACCAGGACGATCGATCCTCAGATCATCAGGACGTTGGTAGATCCATCCTATCCAATATGGCGTTGACATTCACATGTTTCAAATGACCTTTTTTCCTGGCTCTTCGAAAAAGAAATTCCATACACTTTGATAATAGAGAAGGATCAATGCTTCGTTGAGCCTTTCTATGATCTAAAGACTTCACTCTAACACCAGCCCAACTCAGAAATGAAGTATAGTTTATTGGATGATTCTTCGTGTTGAACACGTAGTTTCGGAAATGTTCTTTTAAAAAAAATCTCACAACATTTCCTCAGCGATAGTCGAACAAAGCGGCTGATTAATTTAGTGACAAAATCCGAATGATTTTCTTTGGCTTTAACGGCATTTTTCCACTACCATTGCGAGTGTTATGCAATACAACAATACTACTGCTATTACTACTACCTACTATATTTAGCAATATTTGTTGTTTCGACCCGCCCAAAATATCCACCGCTCAATCCAGCGACGGTAAACGGCAGCACTATGGAGCGCCCATTTGCTGTGGGGCATGTGGGTGCGGGGCTACTCGTGTAGCAGCCGCCGCCTTGATGAGCCCTCCTAACGCCCTGATCTTCTTCATTATCATCTTCTGCTGACCGCTTAATGCGTATCAATGCTGCCTCTCACTGCCATGAGGCTTGCTCGTTCTGTATCTACATACGTTCCGATTATGGGATTGCTTTTCTATGTATGTATGTATGTATGTATGTATGTAGGTACTATATAATCAAAACGCTTTTGGCGGTTTTGCAATCATAGGTCCGTAGTCGAGTCACTTATCTCGAAGATCTCTCATCACTTTCGCTCTTCCGATCGCTATGTAGATATCTTTGTTGCCCACGGGGCCAATTGAGATAAGCGATAGTGTTAAGATATGTGCGACCCTCGACACGTAAGCGATATCGTAATTTCGGACCTCTGTGATAAGGTGCCTTTTTCGAAGATGCGACATTGTAGTAAAGATCACTGTATATACACGTACACGAAACGAAAACGTGACAACTCCTTTTTAAAAATACAACAGTATGCCTGTAGGTTGATAGTACTTCAAAAACCTAGCTCTAGTAGTCAGGATCGCAGAGGCTCGAAAAATCACTATTTTTTTTTTTAACAAGTTTTGCGTCAAGCCCGAGATGCCGGAAATGGAGGACAATTTGGGTGTTTGAACTCGGCTAGCTTCGTTTAACTTTTCCACAGGCGCACGGTAGCGCCTCTTTATTGTTCGACGTGGACAGCAACTCGAGGATACTCCGGTAAAGCGTGGAATCGAACCGTGAGATACTTAGCTAAATGCAAATAATATTTTAGCAATTGTAGACACCATTAAACGATGTACTTTATTACGCTTACCTTGTTAAGCCATTCGCACCGCTCTGTGTCTGGAAAGTATACCTAGAACAAAAATGAAATACTGTTTTAAATACATTTGTAGTCACGTTCTGAATACTGTGCATATCTAAAAAACATGCTCAAGAAGCCATTGAAATAACTACACGCAACAGATCTATGTTTCATACAAACCAATTTTGCCTTGGTTTCATTAGGTATGTTTGTTGAATTACAAACTGAAAATTTAGTTTAATAAACAGTTCAATATGCGCAGACATAACCCTTTCAGTCGAGGCCTGTTTAAGGCTCAAGAAATATATCTAACAAAGAAGAGGGCATTTTCGATAAGTGCTTTGCAAACACCTCCCTTTTGACGCCACATACTGTAATATAAGTGAGCATACAAGTGGTCTGGAATCCTTCGTCTTTAAAGCCAAGAAATTTTATCTTCGTCCTATTTCACCCTAAATGCTTTATTTGTTTATTTATTAAAAGAGTTATGAGCACGCTTCCAGCAAATGAAGGTGGTCAACTATGCTGCCGCTGCAGACTTTCCTATAATTACACCAAGTCGAACCTGATCCGGCCTAACAGCTTCACTTACATGTTGTTGTGGAAGAACTGCAGTCCTAGTTTAAAGTGAAGTATTATAAATGTATTGGCCTCTTATTTTTTAACAGACCCCGATACAAGTAGACGGCACAGTGTCCTCTCGATATCGTGCCAAGTTAAATTAGCTAAGGTGTCAAAAGAGGGCTATTGTGGTAGCGCATACCCGACGAAAGCAAAAAACCTCTCAGTGATAAGCCTTTCTTTTCTTATACGTCGAATTAATAGCTCTCATTTTTTTAGCCTTCCCTATAATTGACCTGCTCTAAAATTAAGTATAGTAAATTAAAGGAAAATGACACGAGGGTGTCAAAAATCGTTCATACGAATACATTCAATAAATTAAGTACGCTAGTGTTTTTTTTTCACAACAGCACTACTTGTTATTAGAGGCATTCTCATTAAACGAAGTATTAGGCCATCAACTAAATGTTCCACAAAGTTTCCTTTAGGGAGGATTTTTTTCAGAAATAGAGCGTTTCAATTTCTTATTAATAATAAAATATTGTAGCACGACTCGTCAACGCAGAATAGTCTGAGTTAACGGTAGCTTCAATCGCAGATTGATTTTAGACCCAAACTCGAATTACTTAGGGGAAGCATAATTAAAGCGAGTAAAGAGAGAGGACGTGTTCAAATGTGTCTAGCAATAATCCTAGCGTTTTCTATTTTTTAGTGAATCCATAAATAAGTCAAGTATTACATGTGATAGACTTGTTTTTTTTGCGTTGATCTGAATTGACCAACTTTCTTATAGACACACAAGCGAGCACAAAACGAAAAATGAAAAATCGATAGAAATAATAACTTTAGAACTATTTTCTTTGACTGAACTAATGGTTGAGTCAGTCTTACACTTTTTAGCTATAACAAGACCTTTTATTTGGAGAAAACCCAAATTCCTAAACCCAATTTGTAAATCTGGATTAAGATAACTTTGAACATGGTTATATGGAGCATGGTAGTGTGAGCGAACGTTATATCTAAATTTGGAAGGACGTGTCCTACAAAGAAAAAAATATAACGACTTTTTCGTAAAACATCACACACAACATTGAAAGTTTAACTCCTGTCAACTCATAACTAGTGAGCATGGCTAAATTTATCTGTTGTCATCTCTTCAACGGCCAATGGCAGAGTAAAACATTTTACAACGGCTGCCCGTCTTTTCGCCGTTATCCCGATTCGAGCCGAACGACTAAGTTCACGGAACTCGGTAGAATTTTCAACGGCTGACGGCGCCATTATTTGATGTATATGTTTAAACAGTTGCCATGATCGTAGAATGGCCCGAGCGGCGAATGATTATTGTTCATTATACGGTATCAGGGTAAATATTCTTACCATGAGCATAGCTCCAATGACACCGTTACAAAGTAGCTGCTATCGAGAGCGCTATTCAAGTTAGAAAACTTGAACTTAGGCGCTAACGAAGCGCTTTTAATAAGCAGTTGCCAATTTACTCTTGCCTACTTGCTCAGCGACTGCTCGATACCATCTGCATTGTTGTACAATGTGTAGCTATGATTGGCCTTGTGATTCACTAATTTGAATAGATCCATTAGATATTAACATGGTACGATATATCGACAGTTATGTTATATGGACATCGTTGTTACAATATATTGGACCCATAAAACTAAAGCATATCTGTCAACTTGGTCCAGGGTATCACTATAGAACAGGCCAAAATTATTATCATTATAAAAAGGATTTGTTTAGTAATATTATTAGAAAAATATGTGAATACATAATTAATCTCGAATATTAAAAGGACTTAACTTACCCAGCTTGGAAGGTCCTCGAGCAGCATCGAAATATTTTTTTTATCGAGTACAAGTTTTCGCAGCGAGGCCTTGGCTTTCATCTGCTGTCGCAGGTGGTAGCGCACAGCGTATGCTACGGATCCCAGCACCAGCCAAGAAAGAGACAAATTGAAATAACCTGCAATTCAAAATACGTATCCGCCGTTACGTATATTTAAACAGCGTATTCTAATTTTAGTAAATACGAAAAATCGAGAAGACCTGCCCGCTAGACTTTAACTTCAAGCAGCATAAAGAATTGCCACTCAACATCGTCATGCAATGTAACCTGAAGTTGCAAAAAGTATTTCATAATAATTTCTATGCATGGTAAGTGTCACGGAACAAAGATTACATATATATATATATATATAAACAAAAAAAAAAAAAAAAAAAAAAAAATAATATAAATATATATATATATATATATATATATATATTTTTTTTTTTTTTTTTTTTTTTTTTCTTTTTTGTTTTTTTTAAAGGAGCTATGTGGACGACCGTCATAATTTTAGCTTTATTGGCTGAAGATAATTTGAAACAATGATCTTGCCATATCGTTGCATTGTACTACAGTAACTGAAACAAGCTAAAGCTACTTTAGAAAGCTTTGGTGCTAGGTGCCGCACCAAAGCTTTCAAAAATCGGCCATAATTATTGAGCGGGTAAATAATCTCCGCTATTCAGAGAACATTATTGTATGGACGACGTATGGAAGCCAACAGAACTAATGGTGCTTCGTAATAAGACCGTTTGAGGATGTAATTTCTACCATGCACTTGTTTAGCTTCATAGCATCCTCTCGTCCAATATGTTATGCACAGACACAATCTTGTGATATTCTGCACATTTTCCATTATTTTTATTGATTAGGAACATGCCTAATTTGTCACACTACCTAAGCGTAGCAACTTTTTCAAATTTGATGGCCTTGTTTAGTCTGCCATTAATTCTGTTGTACGCAAATCTCTGAAACCCAAGTTTATTTTGTCTTAGTAAAGGTGTGGGTATTGACAAAATAGCGATTCATCTACCGCCGACGAACTCAGAGGTAGATGTTCGTGGTAGATAATCTGGTCTGGGTATATGGGCGAAAGACAAATCGAACCGCCTAGTAGCTGGTTCCTTCCGAAGTTTCCCTCAGGATAGCTAGCGTACCCGTTTAGTTTCATCCCGTAAACCGAATGATTAGAGGTACTGGGGCGTATATAGCCTCATCCTATTCTCAAACTTTTAATGGGTGTGAATGTTGTTTCTCTGTTGAAGAACAATGCTGTATGCTTAGTGGGCCATTTTTGGTAAGCAGAACTGGCGCTGTGGGTCGTACGAATTGTTGGGTTAAAATGCCAAAAGCTGAAATGCGCATGTGATCTACACACGGTGTTAGTTGCTGAAAGCAGAAGGACGGTGGCCGTGCAAGTCGGAATCCGCCAGCGAGTCTGTAACAACTCATCTGCCAAAGCAACTAACCCCAAAAATGGACGGCGCTATAGCATTGTACGTATACTCAACTTCTGACGTGTGACGCACCGGAGCGCTCAAGGAGTAGGAAGGTAATGTGATAGCGTCGAAGGATGTTACTGTGAAGCAATCTGGAGCTGTCACATGTGCAGATCATGGTGCTAGTAGCAAGTACTCAATGGAAAACCTTGAGCACTGAAGTTAGGGATGGATTCTAGATGAACGGTAGTTGACCGTGGGTCAGTCGGTCCTAAGCTTATAATGAAACATGTGTTGAATGTGTACAATAATGTTTTATCACTATAAGCGAAAGGGAATCAGGCTAATATTCCTGAACCTGTACACTGGGAGCACTACCTAGGTATCAACCGTGGCAACACAATTATGCTCAAAAACACCAAGGGATAAGCTAGGAAGAGCGGTCTCTTCTGTTTCGGTCACTGGTACCCATGGAATGATATAAATTTGAGATAAAGCTACGCATATTAGAGTAGTTTACTTGATTCCCTTGGTCGCTGAAAATTTGAGCGTGGTGATTATCTTGGTGGCAGTCCGTACTAATGTCCGCAGGAGGTCTCCAAGGCGCGAAGCCTTTAGTGTCTAGATTAATAGAGGTTAAGGAAAGTCGGCAAAATAGTACTGTAACTTTGGGAGAAGCGATGGCTCTGAAGATTTATCCAGTCAGATTAACAGTAGAAGTACTTATGACATTGTGTTGTCGCCGGATGGACTTCGTGTCTGTCTGGATGATGACCGAAGTTGTGTTTATGGACATTGTTAGCTGTTTCGGTTTATGTTGATGTGAGTGCAAATTATCAACTACTTCAGAATTGGCACGAACTGAGGGAATCCGACTCTCTAATTAAAACAAAGCATTGTGAAGTCCAGTAATTGGTTATTATAAAATGTGATTTCTGCCCAGTGTTCTGAATGTCAAGGCGAAGAGTGTGAAGCGCGTGTAAACGGCGGGGGTAACTATGACTCTCTTATGGTAGCCAAATGCCTCGTCACCTAATTAGTGCCGCGCATTAATGGATTAAGGACATTCCCACTGTTCCTATCTACTCTCTAAGGGAACGGGCTTTGATTGAACGGCGGGAAAAGAAGATCCTGTTGAGCTTAACTCTAGTCTGACTCTGGAGAGACAGGAGGTGTAGCATAAGTGGGACGTTCAATGAAATACCACTACTACCGTTTCTTTACTTACTCAATGAAGTAAATACGGTCATTCCATGTTTTAGAAAAAAGCATAGTAATTTGTGTCATTTATATTGAGGACATAGTCAGGTGGGGAATTTGACTAGGGCGGTACATCTGTCAAAAAATAACGCAGGTGTCCTAAGGCCAGCTCAGAGAACAGAAATTTCGCATAGAACAAAAGGGCAAATGTCGGCTTGATCTTAGCTTTCAATACAAGTGTAGACGGTGAAAGCGTGGCCCCTCGATCCTTTTGTTTTTAAGAATTTTAAGCAAGAGAAAAGTTACCACAGGGATAACTGGCTTGTGGCGGCCAAGCGTTCATAGCGACGTCGCTCTTTGATCCTTCGAGGTCGGCTCTTCCTATCATTGCGAAGCAGAATTCGTCAAGTGTTGGATTGTTTACCCGGTTGTTTAATAGGGAACGGAAGCTCGGTTTAGACCGTCGTGAGATAGGTTAGTTTTACCTTAACATTCATAGTTGTTATTTGACGGTAATCCTGCTTAGTCGCTGTTGTGTTTGAGCACGAACCAGGTGTGTTTCATTATTTCTGCGCTGATCTGTTATGGTCTCGGATATGTTGAAATGACCATATTAGCACAACGTGTCAGTTTTCTGAAGCCTAATTCGTTTCCATTAAGAAGGCTTACTGTCGGCCTCCTTTCCTAATCTAATGTACATAGAAAAACAATCTGACATCTGACACACATCCAGCCAACATCTACCCCGTTCTTTATGTTACTGATTTCCTCTGATGTTACTAATGAAATCGTCGAAATCGACGCAAAAATATTAAAATTTTACTTAAAATGTAATTGAGATTCCCCAACGAGACCATGTAATAGGCCACAGACGTAAAAACACCACGTTCTCAAACCATTTCTGATATATCCTATTGGTTAATTCAGATACGCAGACACATTGGCCAAAGACAATGATAATTCAGTCTACACTGCTCCCACCGAAGCCGTAACTGTCTTTTGAGTGTCGATGTTACGCCTGGAAAAATCCTGTTGTCGCCTTTGTGATTCCCCTTCTAAGACCTTCAAAGGTACTAAGGTCTCTAGTCATACCAATATATAGTATAAAATTAATATTCGATATAAACATTAATCAAGCCGTTGTTCATTTTGTGATTAGACAATTGAGCACTCTTATCTGTTTTTGCAAAACTGGAGAAAAGCTACATATTAGTACTAAAAAAAGAAGCCATGGACGCAGACTCACCTATAAGATAGGCAAGAAACCCAACCACGAAAGCCTTCGCCATCGCTTTAAATGTGTCGAGAGAGAGTCCATTAGATCCAGGATCGACAAGATGATGCTCTCGGTAATTTGGTGAACCTCCTGCCAGCCCGGTTGTGGAGCTACTTTGGGTCATTGTAGCGTTTTATAATGAGCACTTTTCCACTTGTCCGCTAACGTAACAAGATGATCACCTGCTGCAACAGCTGAAAGAGTAAACAGATCGCAAATGATGACAGTTGCAGTGATACGTAACGAAAACTAAATCAATCAGAATGGTTTGTTTGATATTCATTCAAAATTCAGGCTCCTGAATTAAATGTACAGAAGTAGTAAAACATTTATCTAGAAAATAGAAATTTCTTTTGTTGGGTCGTAGAATCTGTAGATTTGAAAATCAAGTCGCCGATACCAGCAAAGTGCCAATAAAAAAATATGAAATTTAATAAAGAAGAAAGTGATGTGTTTTTTCCTTATTGAAATCGCCGTTAAAGTTGTTAATTATGACTGTACAATATGAAGATTTTGCATGCTATGTTTTCCAAACAATTTCTAAGAGTTGGATCATCTGACTGAAATCGTTGTCAAGAGGTTACATTCGGCAACTGAGTCCCGTGTAGAGCACAAGCTGTACATTACCAGAGTTTTTCCACTGCTTACTGATACCGTATAAAGAACAGAAAGCGTAGATTTTATCAGACGTACGCCACTTATCATTCATTGTTTAGGAATAGCGAAATTCACATAGGAAAAAATATTCAGCATTAAAAAATGTTTAGTAAGCGTCGTACGAAAGAGTAAGCGTTCTCTGACGTATAAACGTATACCACGAATTAAGGAGAGTTTCCATAGTTTATAGCTTTCAAAGAGCAAAGCTCTGCTGTAAGTGACCGTAAATGGTGCAAATATCAGTCACGTATGTAATGTATCGTTATATTTGGAGGCAATAGGTTCTTGTGATGATTTTACTTCAATGAGGTGGGCGCAGAAGTGGATGCTTCTCGCCCCACTAACCGACAAAACAATCTCTGTCAATAGCTCAGTTTGCAGGACGCTCTTGCAGAAAGCCTGTTTGTTTCTGTCTCACGAAGTCTAGTTGATTCTATTTCACATGATCGAATCCCGAAATCGTCAATCAATTTCAACAACACACGTTACCAGATTGAATCTGTGTGATTTTTCTCCGTCCCCTCCTTGGCCGTTTTCGGGGGCTCGCCGGGTCACTCATCACTTCGTTAATTCTTCGGTAAACACGTGCTGTGTAGCACAAACTAGTACCGCCTTACAAAAATATAGCCAATCTATAGTCATAATTTCTCGACGATGCCAACAGACGAAATGATCTATGGGGTTCACGCCATTAGAACAACGTTAGCAGTTGGCCTAAAAATGTAGTTAACAAAATCTGTGATAAAAATCACAAATTATTCGGTGTCTTGTGGAGAAATAATTTCTCAATAATACAGTAATTGGCTCGTCTTGTTTTAAATCGGTAATACCGTAAGGTTTTTTTAATTGTATGTGAGATTTGTTCGTAGCTATAATAATACTTTAAGCAGGCAACAATCACGCGTAATTCAAGCTTAACGAATTATCTAAGTTGTCTAAAGAATTTCATAGAAAAGCCCAACTTTCCTTTTTTTTCCTTCCTTTTTTTTTATGAAGAAAGTTCACATAGTGGCGAAATAAAAATCATAATATTTATTTGATGAGTTCACCTATAGTTGCACCTAAAAGTTGTATCGAGCTTTTAATATTACTGAGATCACATTTACTGAGCGCATTTTTTGTTTTTAACAGGAATTAGGCGCGGTCCATTTCAAAATGTATTCTAACAGACAAGCCAATAATTATTAAGCGAATGTTTATATTACTTTTCGCAGTAACTATTGTTAAATTGGTGTTCGCGTTGAAAGTTTTTCCTCTTACAGTCAAAATTATTATCAAATAGCATGTACTGAATCTACTTAGCATTGACTCTATCGCTCATCTGGATACAACAGATACATAGACTAAACATGTAGTTATCTCAAACTAGTTTTCTTTTCATATAACGCGAAACGTTTTTGCATGATGAACATCATCACAAAGTATGCCATTGTTATCTTTTTCCTAATTTATCGCGACAACGGAAACTCGTCAATGGGATATAAACAAATCGATCAGAAAATATGAGGTGACAGTGTGCTAGCGAACCCACCAAAAGAAAAAAAAAACAGAAAAAATAGGTACAAGCACGCACTCTTACGGCAGTCAATACAATGACTTGTTTCTACATGGGTCGCGAGCTTCTGCGTTCCGTCAGACTTCGACACCATCAAGAGGCAAGGTTCTCACTTCTTTAATGGCCGAACAAGAAGACCAACGCAGCGCCTAATCACCCGCAGACGGCTTTTTATAATTACACAGAAGAAGATCTCGTACTTTGATGTGAGTAAAGCTCACGTTTCGTCTACCCCGCAGTGACTTTTATAGGTTATCGGCAACGGCGTATCCTGTGGTGTTCGTCACATGTGGTCTCTGTGTGCATCGGGGCTTGGTAAAACACGGTTGCCAAGACATTTGCAGATCACATCAATTTCAAATAGAACGCGCTCGTTATCGCTGTAGGTATTACGTTGCTGTTGCCGTTGTATGTTGACGCCATTTCTGTTTTATATTGAGAAAGCCGGCTGCGGTCAGGGTTGTAGTTGCGCTGTTATCGAAGCGGGTGTGATAAGTTAAACAGGCTGATCAGTCAGTTCACGTTCGTTAGAGGGTATATACATATTTGTCCATATTTGTACAAATGCAAATACCAGGATTAATTTATAAAAATTCGAAGAAGTAGGATTTTTAACAGGTATAACCTAGACGTTGAAAAACTGTTATTAGAAGCTGCGCACACTAACGACAACACACAATCTGCTAACAAAAATGTAAATAGATAAATACTGGTTGTAAGATTCGGATGCGCATCGCGACAACAAAAACAGCGACTGATTGAGAAATCGAAGATTGCCTTTGTAATCAACTCTGAAATGAAGCTGCTTCAATAGTCGAATATGTTTCTGAATCAGGTTGCTACCCTTGTTGTCGCCACGAGCCTAATGGACACGTCGAAAGTGTTTTCCGATGACTCTATTCCCATACGCCTCTTCAATGGAGATTTAAGGGAAGCAACTCTTTAAGAACGATGTGTAGTTTTATTCGGTAACATCACTTTGAACATGATCGAGGTGGATGTCGGTACAAATGTCGGTACGCCCTAACCCAAGTGGTGTTTTGCTCTTACATTGACGCAGTTAGCAAAAATAGTCATTGGAAAATCTTCTGATGGTTCTTCTGTAGCAAGCCTTCATAGCTATGTCTGATATCACCTTCAAATATTTCAATTAAATAAATACTAGGAACTCCTTATTTCTTTCCTCGAATAATTTACCGTCTTCTGATGATGGCTTGATCCCTCAGCTGTCATGGAGCGCCGCTTAGAATTTCCAGTACGTTAGGCACCAAACGATCTGGAAGTCCGGTCCTACAAAGTGAACTACTTTCAATGAAAGACACAGAGATAACTTAAACACGTTCAGGCAACCTTTGTCGTATCTAGTTCAAATCGACAATGTTCGTCTTATCCGACGATACTATAAACTAAATAAAAATTAAGTAAACTCCCCTTTTAGACATCCATCGCCACCTACTCGCCAACGGATGCTTTTCTATGCCTATTCATTAGATCTTATCGAACACTTTCCATTGAAAACAATCAAACGCTAACATAAAGCTAAATTGTTTTACTTCGTGAGACGACAATTAGTCAAGTCGACGCAGGACACACACAAACTACAGTCACCGTTCTCTCGGATAAAATCTAGTACACTTGTTGCCTCTCGCCTTTCAGTCAGAAGATTCTGTAGTAGCTCATTACCCCAAATACCTTTGCTTAGATATCATCAAGTCCTCTCTTGTCTGAGGAGAAGAACGTCTGTGGATTCATAGAGTCATTCATGTAAAGCACCTCGCTACTTAAGCTCGTGGCCAAGGCCACCTGTGTGCGACCGCGAACATGTTTGTTGATGCTTTCAATCCGCCTCAGAAAGTGTTGTTCAATCTGGTTCTCTCCAACGCAACTCGGTTCAATCTTATTACAGATGACATAAATACACGTTCTGCTTCAGGTTTCTCTAAACGTATCTACATGGCACGATGTTTAGCTGTCTACAATTGTTGCGTCTTTCAAACTTTAAATCAAACGCTTTGAATACATGCACCGAATCGTGCACTAAATTGTTATAGAAAACGAAGTCTTATACAGTAGGTAAGACTAATAATCAATCGATCCTCGTTGCAGTGGATGACCATATTGCAACTGAAGTGTTAGTGCCAAATGTTTTAATCGGCTTAGAAGCTTTCTCATCAAGCATCCGTTGGCAATTATGCATGTAGGTCTGATTAGTTAGCGTTACAAAAAGTGAAGATTCTGTACGCAGAAGGGCTTCCCCCACGGTAGACGAACGGAATGAGGCGAGAGCCGCTGTGTTTACGAACGAAGCAAAGGATTCCGTTGCTCGGACAAAACTACGTGAATAGACGGCAGTACCGATTCGGGGTTACGTGACGCAAGCTTAGGGAAAACTCCTGTCGTTTTTAAATCATCCGAAATACAAAGCGTTAAAAGTCTGACACCAGTCTGTGGTCAGCTTTAAGGGCACCTTCAATGGAAAGCGTCGCAAAAGTAGGGCGAAAGATCGCATATTACTGGCCCATTTGTGTGTAAAAAAACTTTTTTTGAGTGCTCTAATATTTTATGTGCTTCCTGTCGAGAAGTTACCCTATGTGAGTTACCCTATCTATTGATGTGCATCTGGACATGCTGTGACACAATACTATGTTCCCCTAAATTTAACGAATGAATGTTTTACACTTGTTTGTTATGTAATTATTGATATGCTTGAATTTTATTGTAGGCTAATATGGATGTGGGCTATGTAATCGAATGAAAGGCATCCCAACCTAAGCTTGCGGCTCCCGCACTATTTATTGCTTGTTTGTAAGCACAGTCAGGAACTATATCGAATTGTTGAATCGTTCTCGTCGCTTCCTCTTTTCATGAAAGTTTCGTTTATGCATTTCTGAACGAAGTATGCGAAAACACTTGAAGAATGGAGAAGTTTTACTTCTACTTAATCGGAATAGCTTTTTATTTATCCTGCTGATTGGACGTATTGAATGGCAGTGCGGCTGTTACCTAACCGGTCATATGTACAAACATTCAATGAAGTTGAAAAGGCAATACAATAACATTGTTTCAATCACTGAATAGTAAATACGCTCTTAATTTTATAGCGTGTAATAGTTTTTACTAAAAATGTCAAATAAACATTGATGCCAGTTTACTTGGATAGCATGAAAGCTCGCTGGCTCATGCTTTTCAAGTTCGATATTCTGATGGCGCGAAATTCGAAAGATTACGAAATTAAACATTTCTCAATTTTCGAAATTGTTTGAATGACTGAAACTCAATTAATGGTATTAATTAGGCGGTGGAATGTTGGTTTTATCATCAGCAATAATAACATTTCAAGAGTTTGAACTGTATGAAATTTCAAGTGGGGGTTGTAGAAAGAAGCGTAAATTCTGTATCTGCTTAAAAAAATTTTCGTCTGCTTGTGCCCAAAGTCGCGCAACACAACATCTCGTAGGCTCCCGAACACATCGTATCTGTAAGCTATATCTGTTTGAAACCGATCAGAGTATTTTGGGATATAAGCTTATATAATGAATGTTTTTTCGCGAAGTAGACGTTAAATCTATAGGGATAAATAATGACGGACCTTGTACGCAACACTTTAGGAAAATGAAATCCTTCATTTGAGACGTTCTCAATTGAATATAAAAGTTTATTACGCTCTAGTTTGTAACAGCTACAGAAAAAACTAAGACAGGATGTGTGCAGCAATGTACAATGCCTATAGCAGTAATGGGTGTAGGGGTGGAACCATGTATTTGCAGTTGACACCGCCACGGCTGTAATTAATAAACATAACAATCCTAATTAGGTCCTCCTAATACTAATTAAATTAAACCTAATCAAAAGATATGCTGTTACCCTGTAACGTCATTTCTCTAAGTTAAAACTCGAACAAAGCTAAACACC
The DNA here is from genome assembly GCF_002443255.2 of Varroa destructor. Taxonomy (NCBI): domain Eukaryota; kingdom Metazoa; phylum Arthropoda; class Arachnida; order Mesostigmata; family Varroidae; genus Varroa; species Varroa destructor. Next base: position 8,873,407 of record NW_019211454.1, on the reverse strand, counting down.
GGTAGGCTGGGTCAGCGATAATTACTATTTGCTTGTTATAATTCCGCAAGTCAAGCATCCTCTCTGACCTTCTAACGATGATAAATCATTGATAGGCTTCTAAACACTAGCTATTATTTATCTACGCGAGAATGGCAGTAATATACTTGTATTAAATAGACGACAAAAGGTTATTTTGTTGTCTATTTAATGACTCCATTACGACTGCTAGCTACGGAAACATCTTTTTTAGGTATGATTCCAGTGAACAATTGACCGTATATATGCAGAGCTTGGTAGATGTAAGGAGTGATAATGTTGCTATAACTAATCATAATACTGTGTGATGTAAAAATACAGGTAAATGTTTTAAAATTTACCTGTGATATTGGCGCTAAACATGCAATTAACCACGATGACGTGTTTACAAGCTGACTTTTTTTGTTGAAATAGGCTTTTGTTGACTTTGTTTTTTATTTTGCAGGTAAACATATACACTCGCTTAAGACGAGAAATGTGTTTCATCCATTGCCTATCCTATTTCATCCATTGCATATCTAGATTCAGGAAAATCGCCTGTATATTGATTGCTATGTTGCGATAATTAGATAACGTATAGGCGATTGACCTGCGGATGTATCGACTCATTATCGATAACACTGGGCTAGGTTAGCATTTGTTCGTTACACTTGATAATATTTGAAATCATTGTTTCTTCCCAAATAACCAATTAATCGAGGCCTAACTAATAAATGCGAAACACGGAAGGAAGTTCGCTACGTATAACTATCATGCGAATAGATTACGCTAAACTGGACTGAGGACACGAATAAAACGTCTGCATTAAACGTTAGTTTGGGTAGAATATTTCGATACGCAAGGAACCAGCCTTGTTCCGTCGGGTGTTTATGTCCTCCGATATATTCACTTTTAGCGCACAGTACGATCTTGTAGTTGTATGAAAACAAGCAAAAGGCTCTTCGTGGATAGAAAATTTCGAAAAAAAATAACTGAATAATTTCAAGTACAGGAGTGTTCAGTAAAGTTGTTGCTGATCTCAGCATATACCGTTTAGTACAGAAACTAGCGAGAATCTTAACGTAATTGAATACTATTAGGTAAATGTCTGCAGAGAACGTTTAGTAGCGGTCGAGAGTGGAATCAAATTAGCTCCTTTCTTTAGTTAAAAACCCAGTATTAAACATTTCTAAGAAGAAAATAGCGCTCTCTGATACCTATGCGCTTCTCAGGTAACTCTTCTTGAAAACTTTTCTGGCAGTTATTATTCTGTAATCAGGTTTTACTAAGACGAGTTCTTCATATGTCTTTCTTACCGGCCTCAATAGATACACGTATGTGTTACAATAATATAGTGGGCTGGTACCAAAGAACAGGCGACCTTTCCTCGTTGTTTTAAATGGAACAACGAGAAAAGATATATTACACTATTGGAAAAAATCCTCGTAAAGCACTCGTAAAGAATTTATATGGGTTCGGCGCAGTCGAATTCCTCGTCCTTCAAGAACTAGCCGCGACCAAGGTTTATTAGCAGGTTGATCCTATTCTTCTAATAGGACATTTTTGCCGTAAGTGTATTGAAGTAACGTAAAATGGCAAAGTGTTCGATAACAATATTTAACGAAATGTTTTTTTTACAAGGTTCGTGTCCTGAGATCTTTTCGAAACAAATTGCGCGCTGTTGAAGCGTAATACCAATGTTTGCCAGCGATATCCTTTAGGTTTTCGTTTATAGTATTATTATAGAACAGAGACGGGTGGACGGCCGAAGTATTGGGGATTTGCGCTGCTTCGAGCGTCAGCCCATGACGCTGTCTTTGTTGGTCAGTACTAAGCTTCATCGCAAAAAATAAAACAATTAATATTGATTTATTCCTCTCTACATATTTCTATAGTATTTTAAAACAAGCCTCCAAAACACGTCCGTGGCACGTATTCCTAACAAGAGTAGCGTAAGGGTTGTATCGATTGTGGGGGAACATTAATTTCTAGCAATACATGTGTTCATACGTCATTGCTAGATATGTTAGAATAATGTTATCGATCTGTACTTTGATCTGCAAGTATATCTAATACACGTCTCAAGCGTGGTTCGTATGTACACAACCACCGACAAAACAAGTCATTCCGTCTAGCATGAATTTCATCATTCTCTATAATTCACTAACTAATGAAAGCGCTCTCGGCTATGCAGCGCCAGATCCCTAAGTCTACTTTACGCTTGCAGGGCATTTGGTTCTGTGATCTTGCTGAGTTCCCCTTCCCGCACTGTGTTACCCACAAAACGTATCCGAGGATCTCGATCAGGCAACTGCCCTTACTGGAGCGCATTACTTGTATTAAATGTAGACGTTTTCTTTTGCTGCTCAAGTACATTGGGTGTTTCCAATCTTTCATTAAAACGTTAATAGATATGGGTCTATATTTACAGCATTCCGTTTGCCCCATTTCAGCAACAGCGCTTGCCCTTTACGAATGGGATGAAAGATACCAACAATGCGCTGAACAAGGAATGAGAGCATAACGGCTTCAAAGGGATAACTGCAGAAGCGTGTCACACAGCTTCTCATTACACTTCTCCAGAGCAAGTTATTGCGCCGGATTGTTGAAAGCGATCCATAGAACCGGCTACACCCAGCACAACATCGTATATGTCGTTATTATACCGGTTCGAATAGAAGCTTTAAAATACTGTCTTCGTGGAGGAGTACAACTTCAGATAAAGGATGTCGTCAGACCTTCCGCTCTGTTAACAGTCTTTCATGCCCGAAGACGTTCTGATACGTTTTTGTACTTCGGCACTTTCGCCAAAGGCGACAACAGCCAGACAAGTAGAATAGTAGGCAACGCATGTGCAGGTAAATATTATTGTTACATAAAATTATTATTAGGGGTCGAAAGTCCGCGCAAAGCACCTAACTATCATTATTAGAAACTCTACGGCAGTAACTTGAACTGCGATTAACAGAACACCAATAATGCGTTATATCCAACTTACAATCCTCCCTAGTTCGCTTAACTTTCTGTGTAAAGATGTTTGCAATAGTGCTTATCAGTGAATACGTTGTGAAACTGGCTTACAAAGGCTAAGAAGACACTAGATGATGCGTAGGAGTACACGATTAAGCATCTAGCTGAAGACTAGTTAAAGTTGGCTGGTCAAGCCTCCTCCACCGACATCCATATTTTTTTTCAGGCCGTCAGCTAATATTACATCCTTGTTTACTGTTTACGAAATAAACCTAAAGCATTTAGCATAGAACTGCCTATTCGAAATATAATTCTTGCATTAATAGGTTCATTGAATTGGAGCTTATTGACTGAATTGCCCGCTTCCCTGGACCTACATAAATGCTTGTTTGTGTAAGCCGATCAATGCCTAGCCGTATTTCGAAAAAATAAACTGAGTCGACCAATGGGAGAAATAGCGGACGGTAAGATGTACGGTCCGCTTGACGTACACCGTTCCTCTAACTATGGCTTCCTCTAAGACCTTCAAAAGACACAGGGTTTATCAAACCATCTTTTTTTATGAATGCAACCTCAGTTGCTGCTTAATCTGTTGTTTGTTTCCATATATTCTATGACGAGTTTCCGTGATAAGTCAAGTCTGAGCATTGCTGAACGTGTGTCAGATTGATGGTTCTGCATAGCGATCGTCCTTGGTATCAGAAATATTAACTAGTACTTGGGTGTCATTGAAGATTCGTCGTTGTTAATCCCGCAATAGATAGAACCATATCGGGCCCTCACTCTCTTAACCTCTATATAGAGCTTGGTACGAATCAAAGACATGTGCGTCATACAGAGTCCTGATCAATTCATAAGCTATGTATATAGGTCTAGCTAAACGGGTTCGTCTGTCGAACATTAGGACCAGTAAAATATGTTCAAGTAGTTCGTACCAAAATTAAATAAGCCCCTATCGAGGTCAAGGAGCACGAAAGTAACTTAGCCGTTACAGTCATTTTAAGTAAAATTACGTGTAGCATGATTATCAAAAAGTCCGGGAACTATTAGGTTGATGCTAGGCTTCCGCACTTGAAGCTTTTTCTAAAACTTCCTTCTTTTGTTTTTCCTAATTTTTGTTTACTTCTGATGTACCATCCATAAACGCGTTTCCTGCTCTATTAACATGCTATAACGGCATTGTGCTGTGAATGCAATTTCAACTTAAAACTTTTCAAAGATGGGTGTTCCAGATTGAAAAAAGCGCATCTTTGACAACATTGGTATTATGTCAGAATTGTCACCGGTGATGAGAAGCGGTATCTACAGGTTAACATGTGACCAAAGACTGGAATATGTGGCTTCAGCAGAGAAGCCAAGATCCGGCGTTCAACTATGTCTTTATGCAAAAATCTCTGTTCTATGGGGTTGCAAGCGCCTCATTTACTGAATTGCATTTGCTGGATCAAACTTTGGCTGAGTCAGACAGGTTATTCAAGAGACCCAATAGACGTGGTCGGGCTGTTCTACTCAACGCCAACGCGAGATCGCATGCGATAAATAATGGCAAAGCTGAATTTTGAATAAAAGATTTCGGTGCACCCTCCTCCATATTGATCGGACCTCAAGCCGACAAATTTGCACCTTCTTTGTTACACTGGCTAATGACGTCCGTTGTCCTATTTTCGTCGCAAACCCACGACTCAAAAAGTGGTTACAAAACTTCGAGACGAAATCCGCTACTTTTTGGCGAGACGGCATGTATCATTTAATGGAAAAATGGGAGAAATGCATAAACAGTGACGGGAGATATATTCCACAATGGTTTATTGTAACAAGGATAAAAATGTGAAGTCTTCTATTTAGTAAAGATCTCTGAAGACTTAATATGCAACGAAATTGTCGGGTCCAAAAAGTTCCGTTGTCTAAGAAACAGAAGTTATTGCTGCTGGAGCGGTTGATGACGATTATCGTAAAGACACTCGATCTCATCTGTCTCGACTCCCAGATGGTTCACGCGAATTTTATGATGGTGTAGTGGTAAAGCGTTTGTCTCGTGAGGTAACCTAGGAGCGAGCCTTGGCGTAATAGCTTGGCTTTAGCATAAGCACTTGGCTTCGATAGCTGAAAGCAAGCAGCTTTCTAAAGCAATGTCTAAAGGTAATTCCAAGCGTAGAGCAGACGTGACTCGAACGAAAATCAACGGTTCGTGTCGCGCCGGAAAAGCGTGAATCCTGATGGTTTAATGGCTGCAACCGAACCTATACAGGAAAAATATTCATTCTAATAGGCCTCTACGACATTAACTGCAGTGCCCTACTATTATGATGCAACTTATCGTCTCATCGTCCTGTTTGATCCCACCTCGATCTGCAGGCGCCTACTCCCTGTAGCCCGCCTTATTTGAATTTCCTCTTCGGTTTCATTCCCCTCAGCTTCCCGCGACGGCAACGGCAGCGCTGCAATCGGCAGCAATCTTTCACGTTCCTTGCCAGAAACCTTGGTGTGCATCAATCCATCACAGTGTCAGTCCTACCTCAAGACCATCCCCGCTTTATGGCCTATGGTAACAACACTCTCCAAACTGCTCGCTGCTGTTTGCAATATTGCTACCTGACCCGCGTCCGCTCTTTACCTCCGGAACGCCCGGAGGCCGTCTCGGTTTCTTTTGGTGCCAACGTTCGAAGGCAGAACAAGTTATCTCGCTATGCTCTCTTTTCAGTTGGCCACTGAGGCCAATACGTTTAGGTATAAGGCTCATATAAAGACACGGTGACAAATATGCGTATATACAGGGCGTGGATAGCCTTTACATCGATTTCTAACACAGCTAACACGATATCTATAATACTGAATGAAGAATAGAGTCTAAGCCTGTATAATCAGGGCTCATTTGCGGTCTATCCGCATTATTCCTTACCTGTGCAGCGTCAATTGTAACTCTTTGCCTGCAACAGACGTATGCCTATAGTTTGTAGATAACCAAGCTCGAATAATCGATTGTCTGATACCATTGAACATGTGAATATTTAAACTCTAAATACGGTGAGTAAATACGGTAAATAATGAGGTAGTCTGAAAGAAATTTGTTAGCCTCGAATATTTTGTATGTAACGGAAATTCATTTGTGAGCATGACTATGTACGTAACGATGAAAATTAGGTAAATATATTTTCAAGTTCGGTATTAAACGGTGACATCTTCGTCAAATGAATACAGGTCAGATTGTGTGTTGTATGACGAAGGCGGACACATTTACTGGATAGGGGCTGCATACTTGATTTGAAAGTGTACACAATAGAATAAACATGACTCGTACTTCTACAGGTTTGACAAGATGTTTCGCGAGGGCAAAAAAAAACTAGAAATATTAAAAAAAATCTCTAATTTCTGTGATTTTCAGTGGTTGGCTTTTATCGATGAGGGAAATTCGTATGATTGGACGCAGAATCGAATGCAAACGTCTCCTTCATATAAATGCTGCATTTACCTTAGTAAATGCGTGCTGCTATCACTTCAAGTGTCGAATAGTACTTTTAGTTAAGAGGTCAAAGCCTAAATCCCTTTGTAGTACGTCCACTACAATTAAGAACTATACGCGACTGCTGAGACGAATCCTAGAAACATTCAAAGCAAACAAACATACGGTTAAGTCTCGTTCAGGTTAGCTCTCGAATTTATTTTTGTTATGAGGCTGATGGCACACCGCACCTCTTGCCTATCGTGGTATATTTAAAGGCACTCAATAGCCAGAAATAATGAGATACTCCAGGCGCCGGAAAAGCTGCTAATAAAAATATTTACGATTTCATGTAACAAAGAACACTGTACATACATTTTTCCTTACCTTTTTCCATTTTTCATACAAAATTTACATTTGTATTTCCTCGCCCCACAGTTTGCCTTTAAGAAGTCGTTTTTTTTTTTGCCGAATGGAGCCTTGGGCAAGCTTTCGTTACTCTTTAACCAAATAAATAATTTTATGTTTGGCACTGCTGTTAAGCATTGCTTCACCCGCTCAGAGACTAATCGTTTCCGTCATTACTCAGCACTTACTTAAAGGTCATCTGTGTCGCAATGCCCTTTGTTTTGTCCAACAACGGCACTAGTTTGTGCGAGTATTATATACACATATATGTATAAGGCTACAGGATGATGCGGTGGCCTTATTCCCCGTAGCGACAGAGGGCAGATTGCTGGAAAAGAAGCTGTCTGACATCGAATCTAGCTTCGCAGCAACGACGATTTCGAACCTTTGAACTGCGCCCTGCATACACATCAAGGGTCAAACCTTCTCGGACTTTGCACTCAAAGCTGACGTGTCAAAGAACCTCTTCTAAATCGCCAACTTCTAAAACGGTTTTCAAGGGCCTCGATGCGTACTTGATTTGGTAGATTCCAGACGCGCGAGTTTTGAATACTCGGAGGACCGCTGTTTCATTTCGCAGACTGTGTGAGTGCGACGTAGTCCCGTCACCATGCTGAATATAAGAAGTTTGAATAGGATATTATTGACTTAGTTGTTGAGCACGGGCAACTGCATGATTTTTGATAGGCTTTTTTCTCCGGAACGAAAAATCGCTCAGAATAAGATACGCATTTCAAGAGTGCTTTTTATTCAGTAGAGAAAAGGTGCTCGCATGCTCTCTGGGCCAGGCTGCGTATTTGAAAAGCAAGCTAGCCTGCAATTATTGCCTCGGTAAAGGTTATCAAAATGCCCTCTTTGTATGCTTGTTTTCTACTATTTATGTCTTGAAATTTTTACTCAGGAACTAGTGCCCTTAAGCTACGATTATCAGTTTTTCTGTATATGCGTGCAGGCCAGTCTTCATCGGCATTTGAGGACAGAGCTTGAAACCTGTGCGTGCATCTACTTTTATAGATAGGATTCAGATAACTGTAGCTAACAATAACTTTTAGTTCAGTTTGCGTAGTATACCATAGCTAGTGAATAGAGAAATGGTGACTATTTATTCTATTCCATTTAAACTATATATTATCAATTATCAACATATCTCTGCTATCATTCGCTATGCTGATAATAATGACGCTACCGAGTCATTATTATCACAGAGTTAGCTATAATGGATATAGCAGCGCTACCTTGGCCTTTTGGCCAACCCGGGCGACTATAGTGACGACGTGTTATTGAACTGCACAAAAAAAGGCTTCACTGTAGGCCTTGACTGACAGTATGCATAAAAAGCACACCTTATGTCTTCTTGTCGGCGCAGATTTGTCACGCTTTTTCAGCTTAGCCTGTCTGCATAAATTTTTTTAACTTCCATCAATGTCTCGTATTCTTACGCAACGAACCGTTGTGTCCGCGTTGGCTTTCTGCCGCACACATTCGATTGATCCGAATGAAGACAAGGTAGATATTTCCTTAGAGCCTCAAAAAAGGAGCGGGAAAAATTTCCACTTGATCTACCTCTCATTCCGCCTAGATTCTCACCTGACTATGGCAATTCGTCACATCGATTATGCTAGATAAATGCATGTCTTTTAAGACTTGGGTTTTTGCACGCACTTATTATAAACTATGATCAGTTATAGGAAACATTTTTTTGGTATTTGTAAGTATTCAACGTTTCTTAAACCTCATTTTACATAAAAATGACCCACGTTTGCGTTTAAGGCTATAACGTAACAAGTGTTTTTTATCCGGTGCGATTCTCTGCGACATCTGCCGGTCGACTTTCTGCCACAACTGTACCTAGTTGTTTTGTCGATTGAGTGGGCATTCAGCATATCAGGACACACCCGAAAAATTCACACGAGAAGTCAATGAAAAGGCCTGAGGACGACACCGTTATTGCAACAGAATAGGCCTTGTATTGGACAAACTCTTTTAGATGTAATTCTACACAGTCCGGAGTTCTCAAGAAGCTCTGAGCATGGTGAAAACTTTAGCTAAAGATAGGACACCGTAGCGACGCCGCAACAGACATGCGTCGCTTAAGCTAGAAGCCGTTAAGAACACGTTAAGAGACAATATACTTGCCAGAGTGCAAACCATATCTCAAAAGGACAGAACGCGACCTGGGCTACCATCTCGACTTGAAGCCAAATATGCAATTTGGTGACTTGGATTATCTATTACAATGCGGCTGCAGTACCTAATCCTTTGAGAGATCTTAAATAGACAGACATATTCGTTTTGTGCACCGATCTTATTTGATCGTGTATTTGAGAGATCCCATTTTTTTGATGAGAAAACCCACATGCGGGTTTTTGTAAACTGGCTGCTGTTTAGCCCAACTATAATTCTTTTTACATCAAAGAGATAAATGTCAAATGTATCATGTGAAACTATGGGTTCATAAATAACATATAGATAATACTATGAATTAAAACTTATCTATTGTCATATCAATGAAAATATGATAATAACTGGTTTCAGATCAGCGTAGGTGGAGTCAGATGCCAAAAACTGATCCCGTCGTTAGACGAACAGGTTAGTCCAGCTGTGATACCTACATCTTCGAAGCGTATACACATTATTAGAAGCTATGTTGTCAAAAGGATATATATTATACACAATATCCAAACCTGCGCCATCTCCTAAAAAGGGTTTTAATAACGATGGCGAATCTTCTTGTTCAGCGTGACAATATATTTTTTCTTCACTGGCATTTCCAGTGAAGAAAAAATATATAAAACACTGAAATGGCGCGCGCAAACACGTATATCTAACTACACGTCAATCCACCAAATAACAAAAAGATAGAAAATACGATGAAACAGGCAAGGTCACAAGCCATGCTAGGGACTATTTCACGGTCACGTTACAGCGGTTCTACGACACGTGATATCACTGTCGTCGTCTACAGAACATAACCACCCATCGACTTCAGTCGTTGCTACAGGAGGGAGGCGTGGAAGCAATGCAGAAGACACCGGGTCAGCCCAAACTGCGCCCTAAAGAGCTAGACCTAAGAGTCAATACTAAGAGTATTAACGCCAAATCCGCACGCTTACCAAATTCATTACACAACTATCTGAAAGGTATCCGGTTTAACATGCGCGGGTAAACAATCGTCTGTAGCCGGGTCCGAAGCAAACGTTGAAAAAACGGCCCAAAAGGTAACCTCGTAACGGTACCATCGTATTATATGGATAATCAATAGGTGGGACTACTCTCTGGCATATGGTCGTTAAACCTGACCCACAAATGCGTAACGATCTACAGATTGTAGCAATACATCGTTTAGTGATTGTGTTTAATATGTTCAGAATGTGTTTTCCTTACGAAGTCCATTGTCAGATGCTAATAGCAAGCTTCAATTTATCTTTTGAGCGATACTACATATGTAAGCGTGCCCTTCGGATCCTCAGAGTTTGGGCTGGTTCAACCACTTTTATTTTTATTTAAATCGTTTGCTGTTCTTCTTTAAGCTTCCTATAAAATAGGTAGTTATAATGATTGATATTCAGTTATATTGAAATCTACTAGTGTCTTCAAGAGGACAGCGTATAACCCTTGATCATTCGATTACTTCTACGTGTTTAAAAAACCTTAACGTACATACCGTGATAAGAGTTCTAGTTAGAAGGCTCGGTTAATAGCGCGATCCCACCAGAGCTGACTAGGACAGTCTTCATTGATAGCTAAAGTTGGACAGAATTAAGGGGCTAAAATCACTTATCATTACCACAGTCAAATCGCAGGCGACAAATTGCTAGATTTATGGCATGCGACCAATTTTCTGACCAAATGATATCGATATCAGATATGCAAAATAGCTACGGAGAAGATAAGGCTTGATTAGTCGAAATTAATGAAAAATTTTCAAGCGGCAACGTCTCCTGAATAGAAAGCAAATGTCGGCCGATCATTTAGTATAAAAATACCTATTGAAGTCAACAATTGAGCTTTCGTATTGCTTTCTTATTCAGTAAACGGTAGTTATAAAATGATTGCATTACTCTATCAAATGCAAGTTTTCTACACGCAGTCGATACAAACGGGCTCATTAGTCAGCTACCGATGGACGGGTCGTCTCCAACCATCGTCGGGGTAGGTACCTATGAATTATTAATGAGCTTATCCTTAAAAACGACCTGATGTACCTGCCGTAATACTATTTGCCTAGTTGCTTCATTTCATATTGGAGAAAAACACAGTGTTCCTAAGAAACAGTGTTCAGGAACGCGAACAGACGCACCAACAGCCCTTTGCCGACGACACAAAGGTGAGGGCAAAAATAGTGCGTTTCCTAAGAAAGAAACGGCAGTTTACCAACATGAACTAGCTGTAAGTATTAATTAACGCTGAAAGCATAACCATGCACGGGTAGTGGTAATGCCGAAAATACAGCCGATGAAACACTCGATGCCGAGCGAAGCTATCGGGCGTTTAAACTGTTAATAGCATTAAATGTTCGTCAACGACCATGACGACGACCAACCTAGGAACGTACTATTCGGTTTTTGTAGGCTCTCGTTTTGCCTACTTGCTATACGAATATCTTCAAAGAGAGAAGGCCTTTTTATTAGAAATTCGAAAGTACATTGAACAGTTACATTTGTCGTTTACGGCACTGGCAGCTCGCTAAGGCGCACATGTACTATACGCGGCGATTTTCTCTAATGATACCTTCTAATAAAGTAGGCCCTTTCAATTAATCGTTCCCATTCAGGAAAAAATGAAATTCATCACTTCTGATAAGCCACATTTGACAACTTAGGACGGTATGTCTATCTAGTTGTAACGACGATTCGGTTAATGTCGACGACACACCGCAGATAAGATTGACGGTCCTCCTGAGACGTAAAGAATTCAGGACACCAACGCCATCTTTGCTGCGAAAATGAAAGCTTCAGCAAACGGAGCTACAATGACTTAGCTGCTATAGATGATATTTCTTGCTTGCACGTAATAAAAAAATGCCACTACTGAATAGTAAACGAAGACATTTTCGATTTGTGTGGCTCACAACAATAATTTAACTTAGCTTCTACTTCTCATCCTACTTTTACCGTACACGTATCAAACAATGTCAGCTACAGGGACAATTCTTGATATGAATATTATTTGAATAAGTGATTTCAAGAGTAACTTAAACTGGCAACAGGACAGCGCCGTCTCCTAGATGAGGGCCAGTTTAAGTGGAGGTGACTTGAACCAGTGCTCTCCAACTTACCACGCGTGTCATTGCACTGGGTATATACTATGTTGAATTGAGAGCCAAAATTTATGAAGCGAAACGCAGGTACAGGAATCTGTAATCGTGCTATGCTTCACTCTCTTAAAACTCCAATAGGTCATAAGTATCCGACGCGAATCGGAGTCATTCAAGGATAAATAAATAGCTCGCCACAAACGCATCTATTCAAGTTGTTCCCCGCTGCTGTAACCAATGGACCGTGACTTAGACGTTCAGGACAGCTAGCAATAAAGTATAATGCCGCCAGCTTTTAGACCGTGAAACCATAGTCACTTTTATCAGTCACCTAAGCAGGACCGTAGCGTAATTCTGAATGCATATATCTACATATGCTCAACGTTCCTGGTTAGTGTCCTGTCTTGTCAGAATAGCTTTTTCCTGTTAACCACGAAATCATACGAACTCAGACCCTCACAAAAACGGACTCCCTAGCCAAAATGTTTACTTTAACAAATACTACAACCGAAGCTTTACCATTACAACCATAACGTGGCGTTTTCCACCACACTTCGAAACGTTGCCGACTCGATTGCTGCGTCATTGCCTTTCGACAGAGAGACAGAGTATGCATTCTACCCGGCCGACAAAGCCGGCCCTTCCCTTTGTGTTGACGTGACACTAAACATTTTTTATACTGTTACCTTTTTACGTCAGCAAAAACGCGGACAGAACTTCGCCTTTATAGGCAGCCAGTTCTCCATAACACGTAAAATCGTACGAATGCCAAAAAATGCTTGGATGTCGCCTGCTTTTCAAGGTCTTCCAAGCCAAACATGGGCGTTAGAAGAAACCCTTCGCCGAGATATGGGTTTGTTGTGTCTTGTAGAGGATATGACGTGCGCAAATAAAACGAACGATTCCAGTGGGAAAAACTGCAAGTATCGATGACGAAGATGTCACTTTTAAGGGACAAAGATATTTCGTCAGAGACAGTATCCGCTATTTATGCATTCATCTTTACATATAGACAATAAATTAGTTGTTGTTTGTACCTAAATAAATTTTCAGTTATCAGATAAACCCGTATACACATGTCGATAGCTCATCTAGCCAGTTACAAAGCAGACGTACATTGTAACCTTTGCTTCAGTTCTCATTTAGATTACACTTTCGAAGTTCCCCGTCCAAGTAGAGCAGACATCGTCTGAACTCCTGCGCCAACAAACTCGCTAAATACGCATTCATGCCGCTACAACCGAACAATATTTTTTTTCATCTGAGTCAGTCAGCCAGTCCCTATATATCCTTTTGCCTTTCTTTCCCCACTCTCTCTTGATGAGGCTTCACTACGCGCATATTGGTTTCTGCAAGGGTTGTCCGTTCATCTATCCACTTGCCCCAGCTTCGTAAATCTGTCGCGATTTCTCTCGTATTGAAATGCGCGATTATATTAATTGAACATCGATCTAGAGCGTCAACTTTCCCTAGAGGCCCGTAGACGGCGTTGGATGTTCGCATCCACTGCTATTTTCCGCTCAGAAGTAATGTCGAACACCACGGTGACGCTGTGACAACACCAACGCCTGCCAAGCTTCATACGAGTTTGCCTATTGGTGAAGGTGATCATCACCAATCAATGAGAGATTCGAATACGTTCACAGTCGAAATTCGGTCTGTTTGCGGCGTTTCTAACGAAAAGGATACTACTAGCAGATGTAATTGTTATGCATTAGAGTTAGAGGCATCACGCCATCGACGCCGAAACGAAAGAAGCCCCTCGGCGCGCCCGCTTTCATGTAAATGAATCGAGACAGTGAAAGGGGCTGTTCGTTGCAGCTAGAGCCACGGCTGTTTGTCCTTCGTCTAAAAGAAGGAGAATATGACGGAAGTTTTTTCCCGTAGAGAAGCTTGTCGATGATTTACAGACCGCGGCGGCCTCTATTTCCAGCGACTCTATCATCTTCAGAATCCATTTCCCACTTCGATACCCAGACAATCCTCCAGGGCCATCATTTCTGGGTAGTGAGTCCTAACATGGTACCATCGTTTGTCAGTCCTACAGGAAGTTCTGATCTTCTTGCAACGCACGCAAGTATGAATAAGACAAAATACGTGGAAGAAAATCATTGCTTCTGTAAAAAAAAACAGCGCAGCTCTACATACACATTTCTGTCAGATTATTCAATCGGAACAATCAACCTTTGCTGCGTAAATAAAACTCAAAAAAGGCTTTTCACAGCCCACAAGTTCAATTGCTGGGCAGTCCGGCTTCATACATTATCAGTAGAGCGAAAATAATCCGTGAATTCTAGCTCGCCCGTTCCAGGAGTTGTCGTTTGACATTGGCTTTTGTCGAGCCGTCATATATATATATATATGCCATAAGACAACATATAAAACCTAATATGCCAAGACGTTGCTAATGTATACATTTCAGGTAATTGGCAGAGGTAAATTAATTTGATTAAAAAGTCTCATCTCTACAAATGCTGCGCTCCATATCTAGCATGTAGGTAGAAGTAGTGAATTCGTGTTTCTGCTATATATATAGTACGTATGTTAATTGATTGATGGTTTTGCCTTCCGGACAAATTATTATCGTTGTGCCTGAATGGTTTGGAAAATATGTTTCTCGCCGACGAAAGTCAGCATCCGTACTCATGTTTGTTGTATGTATGTATGTACATGATTGTTGCTATTTGAATAACATTTGCTTAAAAGACATTAACAAGTGTTCATCTGGATCGGCTATGTTGCATTACTAGATCGGGTAACTCGGTTCGGTATCTCATCGCTGTTCCACTGTGTTATTAAGGTATGCTCACTGGCAAAATCGCTTGAATGAGTTCCAGCTTAGGTCATCGTACGGGGGCGAGTACGTATTTTTCACGCCAGCGAAGACACTATCTGAAGCAACGGTAGGTTTGGCGTTACCTATAATCAACGTGTGGCCAGGTGATTTATCATTCTACCCAGTCCATCAATCGTTGATAGTGATCGAGAGCCGGCAAATGTCACCTATATCCGACCTATACGGTCCCAAATTTGAAACAAACCCTGGTAAAATCTAAATCCGCTCAAACAGGAATCGCTTATATTTTTCTACGAGGCATTAAATAGTGTCAGCCAATTCGACCTCGTCGGTGGATTTGATGATCCAGGCTTCGATTTACGTGTAAAAACGTTGGTAGTAAAATTACAGAAATGTGATAATTGACCAACATTAAATAAATATGGCACGATATTGCGAGCTCAACCTCGGCTTATCGCGTCAAAGTAACATACTTGTTTGAAATTGAACTGCCGCGTCACTGCAAGAAGCAGTGATTTGTTAATAAGTCTTAGTACGCAATACTCACCTTCGATGTAGGCTAATATATAACAGATCTTACCTGTAAAACAAAGGAATAATGCGTTCTTAGCCATTAGGTACAATACCGAAATAATAATAGGTTTTTTTTTCCACAGTAATAATGATATACCTTATCGGCAGATTTGTAAGCACAGGCCTGCATCACTTTGTGTCTGTTAGTCCGATTAAAATTGCTTTCTTTTCTTCAACAGTGATACCTGCCGCAAGATGGGTAAAACAGGACCCACTGGGCAATGTAACACAACTCTAACAGGTCTCAAAAGACATACAAGGTCGCGGATAAACATTAACATAACTACAATCAATCGATTTTGCTGAATTACAAACGAGCTGCCGAATGAGCGTTTTATAATAATTAAGAAGGTTCAATCATCTTGTGGTAGAAACGTTCATCTGTTTTGTTGCCGCTTGTGTACTTCAAATGAGTCCTTTGACTTATAACGTTTTGCCTTCGACAATAAGGGCCCTAAACAACATATGTTAGACACGTTGCTATTGATATCAAGATAGCAACAATGGCGTTATTCCAGGCGCCCGTTGTAGGCGACCACAAGCCTGACGCCAATCGAGACGACTAAATGAACAATTTATGCCGTCGACGCCTTTACGGGTCAATAGATCTGCGGAGTAATTATACCAAAATATTTAGATAACGCGATACACAGCCATTTACACATATACGCGTCATTTTAATTGTGGTAACACAGTGTCATCATTTGAAGACTTCTAGGAGTGAAAAATAGTTTCACTCTGTGAGGCTCACACATAGGCCTCGTTGTGAACCCTGCGCTGTTTTTTGCTGTGTAAGTAGGCCTCAGGTGATGGCACATAGATGTTGGCCCACTCAGGGAAGCAGGCAAGATGTGTTGGTCAGCGTAATCATTACAGATGGCCGGTGAGGCTACTACAAATGACAACCTGGTCAACTTCTGGAGGAAACCCAGCTGCTTGGCGCCATTCCTTTTCGAGGTGGATGTTACGAACGTTGACCCTATTACTCCCTCATAATTTCAGGTACTCCGTGCTTTTACCAAGTAGTAGTCAAATAAAACCTGTTTTACGTAACGCACACAATTGCTATAGCAGGCCTCAACTGAGAGAAAGTATCTACATAAGTAGGAGATTGAACTAAGAACATTTCCTATCAGGTAAATGGGGGGAGATAGAATTGTTAACATAAATTCAGCCCGTGATAGCGGCATATAATCAATTAGAACATAACGGTTTGTTAGATCCCTTTCGGTGTACGTTCACATGGATGAATCTCGGGTAAGACCTTCTTGTTTCAAGCCTATTACTACATTAAGTAAAAATGTGATCGCATGACAAATCCTGACAATTACATAGTAAACCGTGTCAAATAAATCATAAAGACATCAGTAGAACCGGTAAACGAATGAATTACCTTTAATTTTACTTGTTCGCATTAGTGATTAGAGCCGGGTGATTGAATTTCTTCAAGGGATTTAACACTCAGTTCAGACAATTCGACGCAATCATATCTATAACATTCTTTAAGATATATATATATAATTTACCTATCCGTTCCTTTAAATACTTTTAGGTAACTAAAGACTACAGGCAAAACATGACAATGAATTCATTAGAGACCAATGAGAAATCAGCAGCAAATTGTGATAAATACATGCAAGGCAATGTGTATCTGTATATATCGGTATCTAAATCGGGATTTTTTTTATCAGTTGCGTTAAGACTGTACGTAAATAAAAAAAAAAACATTTCAACGATTTTAAATATACTACAAGTCGTAACCCTAATGGTTATGCTTACTTAATGTAATACTCACTCACTGCTAATTCGAAAGAAAACCTCTTTTTTTTTGGAAGAAGTAACGTCTCTTTCATTAAATATTATATCTGTATCGAGGATTAAAAAGTTGACCGTCACAGAAAAGCTGAATACGACTTACCCCTGAAAGGACTGAGTTGAAATAATACTAGTTCATTCTATTCAGAGACTTTTACGGCGTGTATCTGAAGTCATCGTAAACAATCCGTGACATTTTAGCTTCAGTCGCATAAAATTGTTTCGAAAACGATGACGTTTCGAACGACGATGATTAAAATTGCTTTTTCGGACGGCAGCGATCAATTTCAGACTCCCGTCGCGAATTTTGCCTCTTACGCAGTCGCCTACTAATTTTTGGCACGGTACACTTTAGATTTCGGCTGATCAAGAGGTATATGACCTTTGTGGAAATTTGGCCAGCGTACGAAGGTTAAATGTACGAGGTCGTTGTTTTGTTTTGGAAAAAAACGGCTCTCATCGCATGAACGCATGTCCATTATGACAAACAGCGTATAATGAGGCCTATTCCTGTATTTCGTTTAATATAAATAGCTATTTTTTGCAACTGGACTTTGCGGAAACTCTATAGAACAATATCTATATTTTCGTAACAGCTACATACCTATTCTCATATTTTTTTTTTAAATTTATTTTTCATTTATTATGTAACACTCGGAAAGTTTTATTGCGCAATATAGTGTACTAGCCATTATGATAATCTATTCTTATATCGACAAAAAAATCCTATAAAGAGCAAAAATCAGTTTTTTCTAACACAGGTGAGCTATCTGGATATAAGTATCATTCAAATAATACTAGATTTTTTTCGCTTACGCTACCTCTATCCACACTGTCTACAAAGGGTTGACCACGTTTTAGTTTAACATATACGTAATACTTTATGCGCCTTAAATGCCAGTACAGCCAGCTGCAGGTAGCAGGCATTATACCAAAGAGCCTTTTTCATAGCTGGACGCCTTCAGGATCCACAAGGACGCATGAGGAGAGTCTTTGCTACTTTCCGTGACATGCTTCTTGATGCACTAATGGTGCCAGAGTACATTGTCACGAAGCAACGATGGTAAGCGTTAGATGAACGTCGTATGCCGGGCTTCGCTGCGGGAATCTTTTGGGAGTGTCAGTAACGGGGTGCAATCAACACACGACTAGACGTGAAGTTCCCTCGATTACTTCGATATGCTGATGCTGAAGAAGACGTAGTGCCGGACTAACGACTTTGTTGTAGGAACCAAAGTTAGTAAAATCTGTTTCTTTCGCCTTTGTTTACGATTTGAAGCGGCCGCGCTGAAGCTGATGACACTAGCAAATTTGCGCCGTTGAAAAAGGAGTAAAGTTAGAGTGGGTGGAAGAAGACTGCTATTAATTAGCATAACAGGTGTTTAGATGGGTAAATCAATAGGGCTAATGTAGCGGGATTCATTCGATAGAAGATAGACGGGTTTTGTGCAGAGTACGCCAGCTGTGGGTGTGAAAATCGAATGGAAACACGATCTCTGTATTCAGAAAACGGACGTAAAACCTGCACAAATGTATTAGAAGTATCTAGATAACCGCTAAAACACGTGTTCTACTACGCATTTATTTTGAAATTAGTTAATATGTATTCCTTAAAAATATCTGCGATTTAACTTTTTCTATAGGGGCTTTCTGGTACTCCGACGATATCCGACTGTGAAATCTGAACTATGCTTCTATCTGAACTATGCAGTAATCTTTATCAGTATTGAAGCTTTACTTCCTTAGTGCATTGTATGAAATCCTTACTCTGAGTCAAAAGATTAAATCTTCGTTATAAAATGAGCAAATAAGTGCTGATATCTCTAGTTCAATTGAAATTCAAGCTTAATCTCTCGAGGCATTTCCAAATGCAGGGATTTCCAATCGATCGCAATGACTAGTAAGTCTTGCGTATAAACGTACGTCAAACCGTAAACACGCACTATGTAATTGCGTCAGCATCGCATAGACATGCATCACATGCAATATGTCGTACGCTCATTAAATCCCATTTGTCCGCATCAAATATGGGAAACGTTCCGATGCGTAACAGCCGTCGCGGGTGGGTCTGACGGGTGAATGCGAAGTTATATGCTTCTACCAACTTGTCCCAGACCTATAACGACGGTTTCAATGAACACGGAATTAACACACCCATAAAACCGCGTCTCGGTTTCTCTTTGTTCGTTTTTACATCAGTTCACAAACGAGTCCTTTAGTACATACGTGCGGTTCCTCAAACAACATATGATGGACAGCTTGTGTCATTAATGACAGTGATTAAGTAAGACATGCCATATCACCGCGTGCGTGTGCCGTCCTTCGGTCACATGACGGTGACACGAATAGCGTTATTGCATAAAAGAGTGTTTGTAGATCTAACAGTGCGCAAAGGTTGGAAGTTCCGTCATTTTTGCATTCAACTGCCGTAGGAAGAATCAAACTCCTCCCCTAAGGCCTCGTCATAATCATATGACTGTTGTCGATTTCAGTTCACGCCTCTGTCTATAATATTATCGTCATTTTATTTTACTAGGACCACGTGAATCATTTGTCGTATGATTGGCTTTATTCTATGACAAGATCACAAACTGGTTATTACAAATCAATTCAATATTTTAATAATAAAAACCTGGGAATTCGCAATTGGAGTTGCGGCCAGTACACGTATATCTGCCGAACTGCTGAAGTCAATATTGACAATAATAATCCTATAATAACATATGGGGACTTTATTTGATGTGCTTCTGGCCTGCAGGCCCTCCATGTGGTAAGGCACAGAGGTTTCCACGTCTAACTAAACTGCCTTTTTTTCCGGTCGGTAAAGATTGTATTCTAATGCTTTGCAGTGCCAGAAGCCTGGCTGACTTGGTAGAAAGTACGCTTTGTAAAAGGGTCCCAAATTGCTGATAACTCCATATAATGTATATAGCAAAAAATAGATGCTCATAAACTTGTTATTTTCACACAATTAGGTGGGAATGATCGGTTGTTGGTCCTATAATATGGTAATGGTCCTATAAGAATAATGCTGCAACCCCTTCGTTATTCTATAAAGTCATCGCTCATGTAGGCACACAGCGCAAAAATGCCCTCTAGTAGCAACAACAACAACAGCAGCAACAACGGTGCACATCTAAGTCAAAATTTGCCTCAAGGCTTGAACGGTTACAACGTTATTATTCGTTGTGCCATATAATGTAGGACTGAAATTATGCCTGGGCTGCTAAATAATCGTATAGAATGTATGTGTACCAATCAAAAATGATAGACAACTATCTGCTTTATACTTGACCTATCAATAGCAAGGGCAGCCCTACCCTTGTAGCCAGATTTGCTACATATTTGATTTTCACTGCCCATTCCTGCTTATTCGGTTCACAAAAATTACAGGAGGCGGTGGAAGAATTGCTTCGGAAGAAACTGGTTTGTGTTCGGCAATAAAAATGCTACCTTCTGGTTCATGCCAAGCGTTTAATAACCTCTGGGCTTGGCCTTCATTAACTTTCTTGTGCTTAGGACAAAAGTGGCCTTCACAGGCTCCATCTTTGTGATGCGTGCTGCATGGCGTGGCCCGACGATAGTTGTCCTTAGGCTTTCCAAGCCGAGCAAGCTGCAGCAGGAAGCCACCTGTCAAAAGGGCACATCTTTCCCAAGAGCATACCATTAACTTCAGTAGCCCTGCAGTAATTCTTGAGTAACAGTACATGTTTTACACGCGCGTTCTCGCAGAGGTCATGCGTTACGCACATGGAGAATGTTTCTTTATATACAGAAAACATATGGGTGATGAATTGCAGAGAGTATCAGTGACAACGACCGTTCTTTGTTTATAGGCCTTAAGAGACAACACGTTTGTTGGACGTTATGGATTTTCGTGGCCGAACTTGAATTGCTGCAGAATTTAACCACATCAAGCATATCTCGATTCAAAAAGTCCTTTCGATTCTTTTGTACGGTTTTGCTGTACATGAAAATAAAGGAAGGTCGTATACAGGCTGCCTTTAAATCTCATTATCTAAGCCAGACGGAAAACCATGTCAAATACGAATTAAAAAGTAAATTTCTACAAAATATAAACGCTTATTTATAACAGTAGCATCGATAAGATTCGATGGGCTATTTATCCTCGAACAAGTTAACTCTTAGTTTTTATCTTCTTGCACCTAAGTGAAATTCATAGAATCATCGGCGGCTAGAAAATCCCATTACTTAATGTAATCTATAAGCAGTTTTGCAACATTACTAGCTAATTTTACGTCTATAACGGAACAGATTTTCCGACGCAAATGATACTTAGAACTGCATGATGACGTAAAGTAAAAAAAAAATGTGTATTTACAAAGTAGAGCAATAAGCAAACTTGAACCTCCTGCTGTGTCAGACACGTTTGCTATGCATAGCTTATTTATAATTGAAAATTCTATAAAAATCTAGCATATTAATCAAAATGTCTCCCCGAAATCATATGATCTTCCACCACTTAAGTCCAACGCCAGTGCTCTTCAATGTAAAAACTACCCGCACTGCTCTTTCAGCCAGAATGTGTTATACTACATCTTTTCGCGCCACAGTGGAACCACGAGACATTGATATTCACTTATAATAGATAATAATAATAATTATTTCTGCTTATCAAATTGGCGCTATAGTCGTCTGTCATTGACGGTAACTCGAAGCGTGCGGTGGTGCCCAGCGACTTCGTTCTACCAGACCGACCTAGCCGTCCGATTAACCTCACCGTCCCCCTGCTTGACCCCTGGCTAGAAAAAAAGACCATATATTATAAAAAAGAGACTGACATCAAAATCTAATCCAATTTATCGTTAAACAAAAGGTTATGAATATTATTATTATTATTATTCAGTGGAAATTAACTAAATTACTCAAAATCCGTAGCATACGCATTGTATAATTTGCATCGGTTTTTCAAAATTTCAGACTTCCCAGCGGAGAAGTTTACCGCACGCCTAAATAAGTGCTTTGAGTATTATGGACATTATTGGAACCGTTAGCCATTTACCGCACATTCTGATCGTATGTGCGATCGGACGTAAGTACTCTGACATGACAATTTCAAGAATTTCCAACCTGTCGATTTACTGGCCCAGTGGCTGTATCGTACGAGAAATAGTAGAAAATCTGTTACTTCCGATACTTCCATTGAAAAGAACAGTGACGTGGGACTGGTAGCTCGCCATACGATCCAATATGCTTTGTATGGGGGAAGTACGGTTGACAACCGTATTTCCGTAACATCATTTCAGTATTCTATCGATGGTATTTACTACATTGTGGCAGGGCTTATTTTTTTCCGTTTATCATTCTACGACAACGATCGCTGTAGCTTTTTATGCTATATATACATATATAGGCAGGACATCGTTGTATCCATCGGCACGTTGTTGAGCGGTTGAAGAAAATCGCACAGTATAATTAGTGGATTTTCTGTCGTCTGTTCTGCGCCAACAAGACACGACAGCAGCAGAAGATCTGATGTCAGACTCCACTGAAGCAAAGTAACAGCCGACGTAAATGCACCGTTTCTGACGTTCAAGGTCACCGCTCCTTTCAGTGTTCCTTTAAGATCCAGAGCCACTGTATTAAAAGGAAAATATACGTAAATAAAAAAAGCTAAAATCTAGCAATTTTCTAATACATAAACACATAAGAACTGTCTTACATAATTTGCGATTCAGTTTGAAATTGTGGGATACGAAAACATATTTACTGAGAGGAGCTATATTTCGTGTTATTCGACCAGAGGAAAATCTACTTGGATAATGAATTGGTATTTCTTGTAGCATAGCGAAGCACCGTGGTCATACGCTGTACTGGCCCGCTAGTATTTTATTATAGGAATAATTCACAAACTTGTAATAGCTCTCAAGTAATACACTATTGGAGACGAATACCAAGTGATCCAGATTTAAGTACAAAGACAAATTCGGGACAACTGTGGCCTTTTGATTGGCCTTTTGTTTCTGAAGAGAAACCCCAACACGGCGTCAAAGTCAGATCACGTGCGCACTCAGCAAAAGCAGCATTGTACCTCCGATATAAGCACTAGATACAAACGGAACAACAATTTAGAACAAATGAGAAAAGCCCAGTTCTAGATAATAACAGTGTCGTAATAAAACGTTGCGGCCAAAAGCGTCATCAGCTATTCGCAAGCCAATGTTCGACACACCCGACTGTGATCGCCACTAACAAGGCTGTTATATAAATGGCAATCCTTAACAAGTCGAATTAAGGACGTCGATTACACGGACTGGGTCTCGTAAATACTTCAGCAAACATACAGTATTAGCCGTTATCTTCAATGAAGAGTTCATCTATAGTTTAATACCCATAACGATAACGATACGGAGACAATCAGAAAGCAGCTATTGAGTAGCGTAAATAAGCTAGACGAACCACTACGATATGGCGGCAAAACCTAGCTCAAGGCCGATTTTGCCAATACAATCGAAACAATTGATAACAGTCGATTGTTTTCCATATGGATATTGTAAGCTGCGACGAAAAATACGAAATCAATTGTTTTGCCTATGGGTGGTCCTTTTTGTATCCTAGGAGTGTCGAAATATATGATCGTATAACAGATGTATCTGTATTGTTTTATCTGTTGAAGGGGAATTTTGATCATTTAATATTGTCTAACTATCATACCATATTTGTCGAACCATATGTATAAGTGCATCATATAAATAATGATGACTAATGACGAAGCTGCCTCTTTTCGAAGTCTAGGGGCCTGCTGGTTTGTGTACTGGCGAGCGGACATGAAACCTGACAAGGTTCCATGGTAATCGTTACATGCGAAAAGTAACGCATATGAACTAGGGCGTAAAGAAATTGCAAACATTTGATGACATAAATGTCTACGCGTGAGAAATAAGCAGCTATCAATGTCAGCAGCTCTACCTATCGGACGAGTTTCGGAACATAGTACTTGGCAATCGTCGTTCGTCGAACTACAGGCCAGAGCTTCCCATGGCCGAACACGGACTAGCTCAACGTGAAACAAAACTCTAGGCAAGACTAAATTATTAAAAACTAGGTACAATCGAAAAGAATCTCACAATTTATTCAGACGGTAAAGTTAATCGAGCGGGTAACTTGAAAGGCGCGCACCGACCCTGTATTATGTAGCGCCGGCGACTAATATAACAAGCGCTTTTCTACAATATCTCTATATTTCCCTAGTCGGCTCGTTACATTGATCCAGGACGTTGCTAGCAAAGTTAAGTCGACTATCTTCCATTCAACTTCACTTCATCACAAAATATCGCTACTTGATATATCGCTTGCGAGACGCGTTTATGCCTATCATTGTACTCCAGTGATTTTGAGTTTCCTCTTCACAGATAAGTTTATATCTGTGTCGTGCTTCTCAGATTCTGAGAAGAGCATTTTGTCTATACAAGCAGAAGATAGCTATTGTGTGTATGCAACCGCGATACCGATCGTGGGGCGGTCGATAAGGCAGTAACATAGCTCGTATCATAAACGAGAGGTTTCGTGCTCAATTTTCGACATCTTTACGGGTCTCTTTCCCATAAAAGTATCTTTTCGTCTTTTAGAGGTTGCGTGGCTACGAGGCCGAACCCAGAAACCTTAAAAGTTATCGAAAGGGATTCTGAACCTGAAAAGTATGACGCGTTCGAGGCACTCGAAGATCAGCCTAAAATACAGTCAGGATGGGGCAAAGGCAGACTTACAGTGACGGGGAGCGTACGTTTAGGAATGGGAAAAAATAAACTTCCGATTAGGAAAACAATGTTTTTCATTGATACGGATTCTATTTTAGGTATGGATCCTCTTGCATTATAACTGTAAGCTTACTATTTCATTACTTGAGTCGTTTTCTATTGCAAGTCTACTCGCTGCAAGGCATACGATCGTGCCATTTATCTAGCCATGAGCATCGGCACCTACCGAGCTGTGCACCATGTCGCTGCGTAGATATTTATAAGTAAGCACACCAATAGCAGTATGTAAAATAAATCAATTCGTCCATGATTAGGCTAGCCAGGCTGTATGCAGACGATCAGTAAAATCAAAATACAGTATTTACTATTGCCACGTATCTGTGGCGCACGTAAGAAGACCTCTTGCTACCCTGATTAAATAGATGATAGTGTTATATATCATTTGCTATCAAAAATTCATAGTATTTTAAGAGAAAATACCTGGCCAGTTTAAAGTTATGTATTTATAAAGCTTAATATCAACAGCTTAACTGTACTATCAAAACAAATTGCTATTTTATTAGGGTCAAATGTGATACATTAAGAAAGATAAGGTTGTCAACAAATCTCTTGGTCCATTTGCACGAGGGCACT
Organism: Varroa destructor; assembly: GCF_002443255.2. Taxonomy (NCBI): domain Eukaryota; kingdom Metazoa; phylum Arthropoda; class Arachnida; order Mesostigmata; family Varroidae; genus Varroa; species Varroa destructor. The sequence continues at coordinate 8,847,800 of NW_019211454.1, read as the reverse complement.
TGCTTCGCAGAAACAAAGACGTTGCTTATCTTTAATAGAACATTTAAATCAGACGTGCATTTGGCGTTTATCGGGGAACGATTTCTGTCTAACTGAACTCGTTTTCGGCAAAACAACACATGTTTTAAGGTATCGGATTGATTGACTGATAATATTTAGTGCTAATTTGGGATGTGCATTAGGGAAGCGTTCTCTTCTGAGAGCGCAGCTGTCACAACGTACGCAATCATGCAGAAACGCAGACGGAGTGCAACAAAGCACAGAGGCCAGCGAGCTAGCCGACCTGTTGTTCTGCTATATATAGATTATTGTGATCAGGATCACTTTTGTGCTTATTAAAATTATGAATAATGAACGGTTTGATTAGGGGGAATGAACCAAGGACTTCCTCACTAAAGAGGTCTACTTTTGCTGATTAGGTTCGAATCCATATGTTCCGTGTCGATGTCTTATCACGCGTAACGCTTCGTAAATATTCGGAAATTCGGGCCATACAATCATCAATCGTATAAAAAAACGCAAAAAAAACGCAAAAAAAATAAGGATCATAACGCCACTATCTTACACATTTTGGCTAATTGCATTACTTTAAAGGCTCTCCAGAAAAAAAAACACTCCCACCCGAAAAGGACATTGATCGTCACTGTGGCGCCCATATATTTATGTACAAACGGCGTCTAGTGACCTGGACGAGATCTCCAACACAGGATTCACACTTAATTTTACTCACCTCTAGAAACCAAATGGTCCGGTTTTTTTAATTAAGCCATTTTGTCATTGCAGCAACGTAATCAAGCTCATTGGGTTTAGTCGGAACACGTATAACGCGAGCTGTTTGCTCGCCAAAGTATCGGTTATGTCATTGCGTACTCTCATTACACAATAAGCACATCCATCATCGTGACGCTCGCCGTGGCTTTTTTTTGTTATTTGCATCCCCTATAAAAGGCACGTTTTTACATGCTGGGTCCACATGCGTCTTGAGCAAGCTGCAGTACCGTTCACGTATGTTCTATCAAGCCCAAACGTATTCAACGTACTCAAAGGGGAACAGATAAAGCTCGACAAACAACGACCATCCGCTAGAAGCAATACACACGTATTGCGTATATCAACAGCAAGATGTCTATTGGCCAACTACGGTATAAGCGTCGCAATGTGACAAATTTTTTTCGCTAATTCTCTATAGAATACGAACACTTTTCGCTTGCAGATTAAGGGCTTGTAGAGATTAAAGTTGTTTTTCTATTTCACTCCTTTTTCTCTGGCTTAATGTATCCGTATTTTCATATAACACTCACACATCGTCTATGGACAAACACCGTTATATCGAACCGTTTTTATATTTCTGACTAACACTATTCGCTGTCAACATGTGTAATGGGTGGTTGATGATGATGATGGCCCAACTTCGGTACATTATCTGTTGGGGCTGCTATCAGTGAACTTGCGTTCGGAACTTCCATTCGTTGACAAGACGTACTTAGGTTGTAACCGTCGCTTGAAATTTACTCTGTGACAATAGCTGAAGGGGAGGACAGAGGTCCCAGTGCATGGGCGATATTTTGTATGTTCATTCAGGCCGATAGGGGAAAAGGAAACTTGGAGTGAGGGTCTAGTTTGCTTTTTATCTTTGTTTTTGCCCACGTCAAAGACCTAAGGGACGGCCGATAAACGAACTGGGCTGGCTTGCGTTTCGCGCAAGGCGTTCAAGCGCAAGCAGACATTCGGTCGCAGAAACACGCCCTTGTGGGTTACGGTACAAATGTAAAATTCATGACCAGAAGCTTTATCTAATAATGTGTAGGACGTAACTTATAACTAAGCACAAACTCCTCATTACTGCCGATTAACTTTTCTAGCCTAGAATTGAACTGTCCATTGCGTGTGATTTCACAGTGCGCATCCAAAACTTGAATCATCTAATCATCTCCATACAAGGCCTTTCGCTTGTCCGCGCTAGGACGTCAAATAGCCAACGCTGATCTAATTAAGCTTGGTAGCTTTACCTAGCGACTTGATCAGCTCTGAGGTGTCCACGCGATTTATGTCGTGTTGTTGTCGTCTCTCTGCTCACTCCGTATAACTTTTGTTAACTGTCAGACATTAGTGAAATTGTCAGATATACTGGCGTTTTTCATACACATAAATTCTTTATAGCATTTCGTGGATAGCAAACCAGCACATAGATATGAACTGTTTGAACCTCAGCACTCTATCGCCTGAAACTATTCCAGTAGCAGTAATCACCCGTTCTACAACCTGTTCCACTAACGTTTTCCGTAGCGTTTTGTTCTTTGGCCATTGTACTGTCGTTGTAGCGCGTTCTGCTAACGATACATCTTCCACAGCTCTTTAAGTAACAGAGGCTTCATTTCTCGCCAGCGGCTGAACGCTACTTATCCGACACCGATCCTATATACCACGAACGTATCGCCGTACGTCGTTAGATCTCGAAACTCGGATCTACGTCGCGTTTTGCTGGCACCGGCCCTCTATAAACAGAGTCAGTCAATATCAGTGAGGAACTTGCCACAGACCGCTGGGCTAGGCTATGTTTATCCCGTTCACAAACACACAGTTAGGATTGTTCGTGTGCACTATAAACGCGTAACAAGCACCATAACATAGCTCAAAGTTCTCTTGCCCGGGCGTTCTTTACTAGTTCAGTATAGTGATGCCGTCCGCTGAGTTGTCAAGCCCAACCTATGTAATTTATGAATTCCGATCGTTTTGATGACGTCTCCCCCGCCAATGTTTCTGGCGTAATCATTTATATCCATTTCTCGCTTGTGAAAAGTTTTCTACCGCCGGCTACAGCCTCTATCAAAGCCACTATTAACAAGCTTCTGCAGATCTATCTGCTCCACTCTAAGACTCCTTGAGTTCCTCGCTTTTCCATTTCTAATAGCTCTCATATGTCAAACTACACTGTTGTGGCCGCTAAATTGACCCGCCTGACAAATGAATATACGAACGTCCGCACAGTCTGACGACGCCAGAGGATCTGACGCCGGCGAATCTATGCAACTTCGCTAACAACGTCGGGAACGTTCAGTAAGAGAGGCACTTCACAGCGGTCGTGGCAGCAGCCCAAACGCTAGTTGTCGTCGTCGTTGCTCTATGTCTCCCTTTTTGCTTTGGTTTTTTTATGGTACGATAGCGACATAGCCAGGTCGTAGAGACAGCCAGCCAACGGTGCGTATCGCTCTTCTGTCAGGCAGGCCACTGACTCGCACCATTGCGATCCAGCCACGGTGATACGTGCATCACCGGTATAGTAGAATAGTACTAGCAGTTTGCGTTATGTTAGCGTCGACGCAAACTGGTTTCACTTAAATCTAACAGAGGTGTAGGGGCAAAGCGGCGTATTTTTCACGCGACACACAATTTTCGTCTCGCACTAGAAGAAGCCAATCATTTACAACTATACTTCTCCAGACGCGAAGCTTGAAACATTGACACCGGTGCACCAGCAGCCACCGTTTCTGTAGCATTAATAACAGCATCTATAACAGCAATATCGATGCTATCCCTCCTGCTGCCATTATTGTTCCAGCGGAACCACTGATTGTTTCCCCATTCGGCTGAATCTTTCTGGCGATGGCCACCTCTCTCCATTCCGCCGACGCCGTTCCTCTCGCGAGGGCGACTTCGCCGATCGTAGTACTGTCACGCAACGTGCTTGTATCATCTAATACCCTGAACGCAGTGCGAAACAGCGTTCTGTGCCTGGCCGTTTTTGGTCTTGTTGATTTCAGAACCCAAAACCGTTACTACGGTTGAGGGGGGCTGTGGCTATGTTACTATGCAACTCAACTGTTCGACAATATGGCGCTATTATTGATGTTGACGCTGTCGTTGCTACTAAAATGGCGCGTCTACTTTTCCTTTTTCGTCGGCAGAAACCAATTCAATTGGCGCAGCTTTCGCGCATATGAACACCAACTACCACGCTCAGCAATATTGGGCTCTAATAGTCCGCCCATAGTTGAATCACAGCAGAATCGGAAGTATTGCCTAGTTATTCTGATAGACAAGTTAGGTATTATTGTTAGATTCAATACACTGACTTTGCCTTTAGTTCGCTTATTGATAGGCCGCATAAATAGTCTTCCCGCGTGCGTATCTTGACCACTTTCTTGCCTCCGCCATAGCTGCGGTTGCCAAGGTTGCTACATGTTTGTTCGGTGATTGTACCATGAAGACGGTAAAAGGTTGCGTGAACCCACGATCCACGCTGTTATATTGCGACTGCCATTGCTCATGCGAACAATAGCCCGGCTGCAACGTGTACGTCGTTCGAACGCTGCACAGAGAAAGGGTCATTTGGAGAGGGACGGACGAGTTAACCAGTGGCAGCTCGGGGGAAGGATCTGTGCTTGGTAAAAACAGCACAGGATATCCACGCAGTTACGAACACGATACAGCTTTCAATGTGCGTATAGATGCATTTACGTCGCAAGGATGCTGTAAATCGGGATGAGATCTACAACGAGCCTGGTTATGGTAAACAAATTAGTTTCAATCATAGTATGACATAGGGTAGCCTCAGTAACCTAGGTAACTGGAATAGAGCTGAGAAGTTAGGACCGGGGAGCGGGGGTCTATCTGGATGTCTACGTCGGTCTGGGCGTAAGTTCGGAAAAATGAAAATAACTGGTTATTGAATAGGTCCAACAATACGAAATTACAGACGACGACCTACGTATGTGCCCTATATCAACTCGGACGGCGCGGAGCCTAGGTTGGGAATAGTTTTCTATTCAGGGCTACAAAGGCAGTGACTTCAAGGTAAATCTCTGATGCCTTTGCAGAAATTAAATAACACTTTCCTTTTTCTATAGACATGCGAAGAGAAAAATTCAGGCTTCTTTACTCTTTTCGTTATATGCCTGGTCATATGCATAGAACCTCGCAATCTTAGATAAAGGGCAAGCTAGATACTTAGTGGCATGTCGAGATCGGCCTAGAATATTACTGGTCCTAGAATGTGTCCGTTATTTGAAACTAAATATGAATCATTTTATTTCAAGCTGCACATGGGAACTAAAATCTAAAAGCTTCTCAACTCCAAAAAATAAATTTGTATTCTACTTAGTACTGTAGTAGCATTTCGTTCGACTAGTTTGTGTTCGGTAGGTGCTGGTCACGGAAGCGTTAACACCTTCAATCAATGTGTCATATATTAACAATTGAGGACATATGTTAACAATTCGATATAAAATAAGTGCTTAATAACGTGACTGAGAAAGCTTAATAAGGATTCGAATCTTGTTCTTTGAAAGGGTATTTGTGGTGCGCGTAGTAATGACCATGGACGGGGGCTGACTATCGGGGTGTTTTCAAGCTCTTGTCAGCTCTATTGGCATTTAAACTATAACTAGTTTTAGTTCGATATGATAGAGAAGGCGGCTTTCGAGGGTACGCAGGCCACGCCACAGTTAATGTCAGCAGGCTGCAGTCGAGCGTTAGGACTGATATCAGGCCTCAAATGTTTGCGAGAATCCGTAGAATTTACAGTAACGTTGGGTGACCAAGTCGACATAGTACTAGCATGTGCGTTTATATAAAAATACTCCAATTTTAACACTCTATCTGGATATGACCTGACGCGAATCACACTAGCTAATTAGAAAGAGATAAAAGTTAAATTGAAAGTTACAATGGAGCAACATTCCGCCAGCCGAAATCGTTTATACATTAGAATAGATGTTTACACAAGTTTTTACAGTTTGGGTTGTATTGCAGCTGACTAAATGCGCTTTTCTAGCTAGCAATATACGTTATTTATTTTTGTGACAATTTTTTAACAAAATGAAAATCGAATCTAATACTACTCTTGATTCAACTTTCCTTTGACCAAGCAAGTTAGATCGGCAAAGGTTCACAGAAAACCGGCCAATCAGAATAGGCATTAAGTAGTGCTTTATGGAGCTGTGAATCCTGTTTCCATTGATGGCATTATCAAAATGGCTCTAATTACTTCACGTCCTAGTTGCGATATGGTCCTGAATCTAGTTTTCGTTTGTGCCTTCAAAGCACAGTCTCTTCGTTCCTTTTAGGGCTCCTTCAACCGATTTCTATTCGCAGCAGAAATAGCCTCAGTATGTGATGCTCCATAAGAATTCGTGTTATTTGGACAGTGTTACGTTGAGGAATGCCCAAAATCATTTTTATAGTGAGGGTTATCACAACCTAAGACAGAGTTTTATGAAAATTGAAATTGACAAAATAAGGGATATTCTGTTTATCCGTTGTTCATGATACCGGCTCATTAGGGACTAGATGCTTTTCGATTTTAGATCGAGTAGTTATTATCTAAACTAACGTCTATGAGGATTGGCATTGCTTCGAAAATGATAACGGAGGCTCGAGGGAAAAGTAAAACGTATACAAATATGAATTTCCTAAAAATTCAAGGCGTACCTACCTTAATTTTTTTTCAGAGGGGACTGTATCAGAACACTCATTTCACTCGTACTCATAAGGATTAACTAAATGTTCTCATCGGGGAATCCAGATGCAGATTAATGATTTAAATGCATTCATTGAAGGCTTAGAAAAGCTTCAGTAGTTTTTATATTTTATAATTAATCATGAATTATTTTCCAACATACGAGAATCTTCATGGCATTATCGCTCAGGATACAAATGATAATCAATGCTAGAAAACTAAAAAAAAAAGAACGGTGACGACTTCTTTCCTGACAAAACAGCAAATATATATAGCAATAGCGTCCATTAGTAAATCGAAAATGCACCTCTAACGATTCTGTACAACGCTTTCTAAAGCAACCTAGGACCCCGAGTATACCCAGGCCGGGAAAAATACTTTTGCCCTCATCTATTATCACGAAATGGGTAGATTACAATAAAGTAGCGGTGCTACGCGAGCTAGTAGCAGAAACGAGATTCTTGTCAGAGATACCCTTTCTTATTAACCGCATGACAAAATCAGGATTAATACCGCAGGCTGTATTTATTATACAGTACCAGCAGACGAATTTACTATGTATAGACTTAGCGATATACTTATAGACAGAGCCAAGTACAGATTAATGGTACTTTTTACAACAAGGAATTTCCCTCGATTTTAGGTCGTACCCAGACAAACATTATATTTACCTTTATGTTCGCGACCCAAAGCAAAGTCTGACAAAAAAGGTTTCCCAGTAAGAGCCTTTTTTAAGTATACCTGTTCCCATGAACCATTCGGACTTACAGTCGAAATCTTTTGATGCGATTGGTTTTTATCTAGGTAAGCCGTTGCGTTCATGCGGAAGACGGGCTATCAAAAGTACTCACTTTTTATTGACTTAAGCTCGAATCTTCTTTCTAGACGTTTTTGGCTTAACTGAGTAACTTGCTGCGTCAGCTAAGGCTACTTAATCTTTCTCACAAATGTAACTAGGCTCATTTTGCTGCGTGTCTCAAGTTCGATTGCGAGCGGTGAGATCGAAAATCGAGCGGCCATATTTAGAAAAACAACCGTCACAACTGTATTCGCGTAAGATCTTGACAAATATATCGAACGTACAGATCCATATGATGAAGGCTAAGAAAAAAGAGGACCAATAAACTAAAGGCGGTTAATTTTCGATATGCGCTATCTAGAGCTCATTGGTATAGCGGGGCAGGAAGTACCGATTACAGCTGAAACGCAAGATTCAAGGGAAACATGTGTCAAGATAATAGTGGTTAGGCACAAGTAAATTACATAAAAAAAAAAATAGTTCGGAAAATGCCAGATTCAAAATAAACGGAATTGTCTAATGGGAGGTTCTACTTGACTGTCATCAAATACTCGGTAAATTTAATAATTTAAACCTTCATATTTTTTTCCTAGCACACGCATTGCTCGTAAGCAAAATTTAAAAAAAAATGTAAATAATAGTACAGTGATCCAGTAAAAATAGAGCCGCTCTCTGCTCATTACGTAATCATAGACATCGTGTGCCGTTTACGCTTATGGACTAGTTAATTCGGACACTATTCTGTAAGCGCCAAACCTCTTATTACATAGATTTAATTAAAGTTTAACACATTTTCCTATAAATGTCTTATAACTTGTTTTTACCTAGTCTATATTATATAAAAAATTATAATTGTTTATATATACTTTAAGTATACTTGCACATACTTTGAGTTTATGAGCAGAAACTTCATAAATAAATCATCAAAGACGATGATATATCACTAACGCATATTTTAGCCCTCACAACTGTAAATAATAAATATGTTATTTAAGTGATTTTATGATTAATTCAAGCTGCAGTATAAATTTTCGGAAATAATTGCTCTTACCAAATGATACGCTGTCTCACGGAATCACTTCTACATGAATACAATAGAGATGTTTCTTTTATGAAAAGCCACTTTCTACCTGGGACAAACAAAACTTGTGTTCCTCTAGATACAAATAGCCGCAAGCTGCCGATGTACTATTCTCGGTACTTACGGTGCAAAAGTAGGTAATTAGGCCCCTTTCAGTTTCGTAAATTATGTACGTAATGGAAAGCTGCACTATTGAAAACTAACGAAGAAATGGAATATTGGTTTTAAAGTAAATTTTGCTTAAGTACACAACAATGCAGATCCGGATAAGAGGGTTGCCGAAAAAAAATCTACTAAAAACAAAAGTACACGAAGAAGTTTCGTGTGGCTGGCGTTCGGTGGGCCCACATAGTACAGTCGTCCTATGCGAAAGGGCAAACATTTTTTAGGATTACAAAAGCTACGGATATATACAGTTATTAGTATTAATGATACCATTAGCGTGAATCTGTGAATTGGCCTTCATTCATTCCAAGAATAATTTAGAAGAATTTAGAAGGCGTAATCATCTTTTGATATTCTTCAAATGCAAATTCAAGTATTGCACTAAAACGATATTCTTCCTGGGTAAAAAATACACTACGAGAGAGTGAAAGAGACCCTTACAAAGGCGCGCAGAAGAAATAACTTGGCTACCGTGTATTTTTTAAAAAAAAAACAATTGATTTATACGTGCATAACGATCAATACAGTTACTGCCGGAAAACACAAAAATATCCACAGTTAAATACTAAGCCAAATCTAGCTAGAACTTACAGAAAGCCAATACGATGTTATAACTCAGAACAGGCCATGGCTACAATATGGAAAAATCGATTCATCTGCCTGGCCCTTATTGGCAATTATTGTTCCGTTCACGCACGCATAATTCCTACTGAGGCGACGAAGTATTTTTTTTTCTATATAGGCACCGTGACAGTTCCATATATTTCCCCCTTCTTCGCCACCTCTATCATGCGATGCGAAAACATTAATCCATATTATAATAGCAGAATATAGAATCACCCACTGAGCGCTAAACTCCTTTGCCATAGGGACCAACCTGTCTGTTTGTGCTATTAAGCCTTGAAACCTTTGCATTGGTTCGGTGACAAAGCTGTCAAAATTGTCTGTCTGTCTGTGGTAAAAAAATATTCCCCGAGACAAACGATTTCTCCGATGATTTATTGCACCCAGTTTATACCAGTTGAATTTCTTGCCCTATACAAGCCACTCCCTTCAAACTGAAGGTAACTAGAAGTTTCATAACTTGTGAAACATCACATCCATTTAATTTTACACAGCGACACATTGTCCTTAGATCAAGCTTCAATTATGTTATGTCCCCATTTGAGATTCAGTCACCGAACAAAAATTTCGACCCGGGCACCATCGTGATCATGCTATATGCTAGCATAACTATATTGCCAAATAAAATCGATTATATTTAACTCGAACTGGGTTTATTAGCAATAACAAGGAAACGTTTCACCTAGAAAACTTTGCACGGCTACACATTACGCCTCGATATCTGGATACTGCGTGTCCGCACCACTCGCAGCTGTCACCTAACGAAAGCTATCCGTTTATGAATCTATCGGCCTGCAGCCTTCCCTTTGTAGACATCTGTACGTGTATGATTGAGCAAATATATCAAGGACAAACGGAACAAGATGAAATGTGTTTGATTACACTTCATGCATGGCTGATCGAGACAATGCAGCAAAAGAGAATACGGGAAAAGGCCGAAACGGAACCGAACAGGTAACCCTTCCAGATGGCTTGAACAAATAGACAATTTGGCCGGTTTGGATGTTTGCAAGAGGACTAGTGATGACGCAACGAGACCTTGAGATTTTCATCACTGATGCGGGAAAGGAGTATGCAATTCTACAACGAATGTCGACCCCTGTCAATGTCAGCTACGAAACATTTAGGTCGATTCTAGTTACAAACGAGGCAAAAGGTGCAAGACTTCGACGTGCGGTCACCGTCCATATGTGTTATTATTTAGGGTGGACCAAATGAACCGATTGACAGATCGGATGATTTGGTAAAAAAATAGCTGAAAGAGCACGCAGTCGTTATGTTGCGCAACGAATACTTCAGTGAGAAGCACTTAACCGTCAAAATTCAAAGATTATCCTAAAATTACCCATTTGTTTTATTCATTTTCTTTCAACGACAGTACTTATTAATTGCTAAAAAAAAAAAAAAAAAAAAAAGAAGGATTAACACTGACTGTAAAGTACTCCACAATTTGTTCACACCACCAGTCACTGACGTCCTGCTTTAAGGTTTATAAATATAATATGATTCGTTCTCAATCTACAAGCAGAACATCCTCCATCGAACAATTCACGACAGTCTCCAATGACTGAATAACATGGTCCTCTCTATTCTTCTACTGCCGGCAAGATCTATTTAATACAATCGTTTTTATGAAACGACCGGCTACTTCCCAAACGAAGTCAACTTGGCTTGGAGTCTGTAGCCCGTTACTGCTACATACGGACCTTCATATATATATATATATACAAAGGATGCGGCAACTCTTAAGAACCTGAAAATATTCAACCCTTAATTTTCATTTTACTATGTTTTACTTTTCTGAAAGATGTAAAAGAAAGGCTTTTGAGGCGGTCGAGGGTCTTTTGCCCCACTCGGCAGATATATGTATATATATATATATATATTGTCACAGAGAAGAATGTGAGTAATAAAAATAATATATATAAAAATTGATAATAATGAGTAAAAGGGGTTCGGGTATAGAGACTTCAGCCGCTAGCCGATATTATATTTTCAGTCTTCAGTCAATCACCTAGTCGTTTTCGATTTGGTGGCAGCAAAGAGATCCATATCCGTCTGTGGAGATGATCGTGGCCAATTTAGGATAAGTACACATATATATACATACATATGTACATCGGCCAGCCAGTGTGCCGTCGTCTAAGCATTAACCAGGCGCAGAATGGTTTAAGAACATATTCGACCCCGTTGTTATTTCAGGCAATTGTAGCCTCAGCGATGAAACAGAGAATGCTTTATCATAATCGAAAGAGTATTTTTTTCAAACGCTAGAGTTATTAGATATTGCAACTGTATGAGAAATGGACTTGCCAAAACATATCTATTTTAAGACTCTCCACGATTTTTCGCCCACGGGCAGGGTGTTAATGCTTATCCACTTATCACGATTCAATGACTCTAATCACTTTGATAACCATTCAGAGGTGCCGAACAAACACCAGTTGGATGCCGCAACTGTATTTTTGCCAAGTGTAGTCCGAAGCAAATCGTAGAAAGCAGAGAAATTAACAAACGCTTTAGGGTAATAATACTGCGACCGTATGATGTACGCAAATCGATAGCAAAAATAGGCCTCTTTACAAATTTCGACAGTATAAAGCAAGATGTCGGAAACTTAGTGGCAATATCATAGGTGTCGCTGTGTCATTAGTAGGTAACGACGTACACATTTTGCGAGGCAAACATATGATTTTTTTCAGCTAGATTACAACATTTCAACAGTATATTTAACACATAAACAATTCCGATCGAACTTGATCAGTGAGGACGCCTGATTTTCTAATGAGATTATATGGAGACGTCGAGTTGCGCGTTGCCGGTTACATGGCTTAGGCCATTGGCTACAGATGTACGGTTGATGAAAAATTCGAATTGCTATAAAATGTATTGAATAATTTATAGCGTAATCGTAAATTTGTCGTCCAAAATCACAAGGACTTCGTTTGAGGCACGCTACGCTGGTAAGCCGAATAGTCGTTCCAGGTCCCCGATGGGGGCGTCTTTTCCAGAAGCTAAACGAGCCTATTTTGTGCTATGAGATCACATAGACTATGTTTAGAGAGGCCGCTTTAACTTTAGTTGCTCCAAGTTTGCGCGAAAGAATAATTTCTATGCCGTGGGCAGCCACTGTTGCTACGTAGAAGACGTTGCCAGGGGCAGTCGAGACTTCCAAGAGACAAGAACCTCTGATGGTGCGTATCGCGACCGTTAGCTTGTACATCTTTCTGTACACGTAGCGGAAAGCTTTTACTGTTGAACTAGTTACCGTGACAAAAGCCCTTGTTAGCTTAAAGGCTCAAGTAACTAGAACCGTCCTTTAGTGCAGTAGCTCGAGGCTTGAGGTGATAGGACGGTCGTAATGCTGAATCTTATTTTTTCAGCCAATTGTTTATCTTCAGGTGCTTCGTTAGGTGTTCGTCCTCAAGCTCATACGGTCAGCCACAGCAAGGGATGCCTTATATGATGGGCAGCGTTTTTAAACGGCTCCTGAGCAGCTCGTTTATGATTTACAAGTGGTTTCCTATGTAAGTAACAATCTGAAATTATGTCCAGTTTATAATTAAGAAATATTCTAAGCTACAATACAGTTACGTGTCTTTACGATAAATTCTGTCTTAGAAGTTACATAGCAGTCACTTATGGGAAGGAATCCAGACGACAATAACGCCAGGATAACAGCCAACAGTCATGAAAGAATGGTCGTTCATAATCGAGATAGGTTACTGTTTTTCCTGCAAGTCGAAATTTCCAATACAACTTACTTCACAGCTTGTAGTTTTCGCCAATGAAACTTGCAACTGAACTTCGGAGATTCGGAAGGAAGCATGAGCATTAATTCTATTCTCCTCCTACCTATAGATCTTGTACTATGAAGCTATCGCATAGGATATGCGCACGATTTTCTTCCATATAACAATCATACACGCTAAGAGATCACACGGATATATATTTTGAAGACGGCTAGCTTATTTAAATCGCGCAAATTCTATACTATTAGCCCCCATAAGCGAACTCGTTGAGGGCTTTTCTTCGACAGCGCAGGTTTTGTTTTGTCTCGCTCTATTTCGGCGCACAAACTACAGGTGTTTGAAGACCCGCTCAAGACTCATATGTCATTTATATACGGCGTATGTGAAATATAACGTTGATTTTACTAAGCGACACAAAGGCTATCAGAGCCTCGGAACTATGTTACATTCATTATCAGCATCGACTTTATGCTATAATGATGTTATATCTTCGTACAAAATTCTCGGTGATATCTTTTATTTTTTTTTGTCAGTGTAAACTTCTCTGAATTTGATAGTCTTCACTGTTCTGTACAAACTGTTGTAACAACCTACGTTGACGATTTACCGGGTATTCTCTGGCAACTTGTGAGTTAGCTAGATAAGTTATTTAGAAGATTATGGTATTCTAAAAAGACCATAAATTTTTATGATTGCGAAGAACTACCTAGAAGTAACTAATTTATACTTTACAACCTAATCGAACAAGGGTCTCATTACCTCTGTCCATATATCTAATTTTTTTTAAAATTTAATTGGGCACGTCTACCATAATCTCTTTGGCTGGAAAATTGTATTAACAAATAAAACAAACATGTTGGATTGAGTCATATGATAAAAAACTTTAAAATAAATTTATAATGTCACGTTTAAGGAAATTATCATTCTATCTATGGCTTGTAATTAAGCTTATAATTGATTCCATCCAGAGCATTATTTTCTATATCAGGGCCATTACGTTCTGTTAATTATCCTACTTAAACAGATATGCGAATGGAACCAGATCACAACGTTTTAATATCCTCATGAATTTCACGACGAGCTAACCACCACTTAACTGGATTGAAAAGATTATCCGTACTGGAGTGGAAATCTGTGAATTTGGCCACCATAGACATTACAAGAACTATATATCCTATAACGATGATCTTACGGAAGCGTCCAAGAAAGATGCTACGTGGACGCAGTGAACATTCTGCCCGTATATTTTAGTTAGCAAGAATCTTGCGGCTGTGTCGGGCCGGGGTGATCTTGGCTGGTGATTAGCACGCCGTGACTAAAGTATAAGGCTTTTCCAGGCTCAAATTCTTTGTTAGGCTGATTGTATAGAATAACCTGTTATTCAGTCACACAGAACAGCAAGTACGCCAGCAGCTCTGGTTTTGGAAATTATTTTAAGCCCCCCATTCCCTTGAGGGGTATGTCACTTCAACCAAGAAGGATTATCGTCAGGGGGTCCAGACCGATCCAAGAAATTGCTAAATGTTTCACGTGGACTTACACGTCAGTTAGACCTAAATACGGAGACGACATACGGCAAAGCGCCGTGAATTATTCAAATAAAAAAGTGAAAGTTACTCTGTCAGCATTTATTTTCCCACCTTGAGCGATATAACCTGTTAAAATATATATAATATAAGTGAGGTGGTGTTTTTTCCAAAGCACTATCAACTCTAGCTGGTAAACGTCATGTGGAGGATGTCGGTGGATCAGCTACTACATGCACTGCTGTTAGATTGAGCCCGCAGATGCCGGGAAGAAACTATCTACTGAGGCGGAAGGCCTGACAGGCAGACCTTCTAGTAGACACTGACCACTTCACTTGCCACTTTTTCGTACTGTTTAATGCAGAAAAACTGAAGTTGGGGAGCATTGCAGCGTGTTTGTCAGAATTCCCGATCACATGAATTCAGTTGCAACTTCGGGAAGTGTTTGTTATAACTGGCATCAATGATTTTCCAAGACATAAGGACACCCGGCTTGTGGCCTTATCAAAGCAACATCATTCGATGTGGCCGATGTACGTAAATCAAACGTGTGCGTTGTTTGCAGGTGCAGATCGCATACGGATTGCTCGAGCATGACCTTAACACCATACCATATTTTCTGAGAAATCGTTTCTAGATGAAGGATTTACAGAGTTTCATGGGGACAGCGGGATATTACTGGATATCATTACACGTCATCATGTTCAACCATGGTTTACTTTCCTACTAATAATTATTTTCTTCCAAATAGGAAATGCGTCGTCTACACTCTTCGCTGAAGGCTCCACTTCGAAATTTCAACAGGGGACTTAAACTTGACCACCACTGATTTGAATTTTCCAATAACCTTTAGGTACTTCGAAAAATAAATTTTCGCTTGTTTTTGTACCAGCAACACTCCGACTCAGTTGCTTCACCGGTCAGATCATTTGCTGATTGACGAATAGATATATAGTAGTTAATGTTTAAGTTCAGCCAATGACTAAAAAAACCTTTCTACTTTTACCCCATAAGCCAGTTCTATACGTATAGGTACCGCACTAAAAAACACCCTTAAAAAAAAAGTGATCGATTCGTACTTTTTTTAGTAGCTGTTTAATAAAGACGGTAGATGATACACTATAGATCAGGTCAATGTTGACACATTTCTGTAGGATTCGTGTAAACAAAGGAAGTTAATTATTGATGCCTTTAAAAATTATTGTTTTTTTTTTAATGAAGCTCAAAAAACTAACTTACGTCTATTAATGCGCCGCGTCCCCGCGTTGTGCGAGAAAAAGTTTAACTAAATAACGTAGTAACAGTATTATAATAGTAAATAAGCGAGAGATGAAAAACCTCGGGCGACAACAGGCGCCCTCACAGCGTGTGAACGTGACGGCAGCTACAAGCACACTCGAACTAGAACGTTAACTGCGTCAACTCTATATGTCCTAGCCTAAAGCTTTTGCCTAACATGTCTAGTAATAAAAGTGTATTGGAAATCTAGAATAATAACACTTCAAGTATTCGTAGTGTTTCTGATGACGCGGCCTACAGGCGGACCGCGCCTACTTGATAATGAAATACGGAGAAACAGAGGTAATATTTGACCGGTATATTTATTGTTATTTGCTAACACCATCCATTCGGCAAATAACATGCGTATGTAAAACAATCGAATAAGACGGTTCATGGATAATTTTACTACCTATCGAAAACAGTTTTACCTTGCTTTGTATCGGCAATAACTGTAAACAGTCTAATAGAAAAACATTCTTTCGCGCAAAATTTCCGTAAACAAATAAAGTTATGTAGTAAAGTTAAAGTTATACCATTCCAAATCAAAAAAATGCAAGGTACGAGTTTAATGACGAAATCAGCGGCCTTTGTGTCAAGAATTGTGAGCACATTAACGATCATCATAACAGACTTTCGTCTGTTCCTTCTAGGGCCTGCCTCGATACTGCTGTTCACGTCTGTTTTAAGAACTCGTCACAATGGCCCATTTTACGATTTATCTTTCGTCTTGTCTGGGTTCTTAGTCTATCATCAGTTTAGGGCATCAAGTCGCCATCTGGGCCCCTTGATTAGTAGGAAAGGTACCTTGTGGCGTCTGGGATCTACCGTACATACTACCTAGCTTTGATTAGACTTATTAGATTGATTGAAAGTCTGACCAATCTGTTGCTTTCTAATTCAGGACTATTAATGCAAGTAGTAAGTCTTGTGCTGCTTACAGATATCCATAAACACAGTTGCCTATTTCTGAGGCAGGAATTGCCTATTAGGAACGATTTCTTTGTACATCGTTGGGTCAGCAGGGCTATCATCTCTTGTCATTATTACTGGTACCACTCGGACAGATTTGTTAGTAGGACCGCTTAAGTATCTCAGCAACTTTAATAGCGTCTCGATCGAGTAGTGACCTTATCGGCATAATCGTTTATCTGCATTTCTTCCCTTCGAGGAAACGTCAGAAGTTATTGCATAATGGCCACTAGAGACATAGAAAATAGTTTCTATTCGTGTAGATTGCAGAGATTATCTTGACTTTTAGCTGCCCAGAGTATTTTTGAGTGTCCTATGGCTTACTTGACCTGGCTGCTGGTCCCGTTCACTTCGAAAAATGGACAAAGAAATTAAAGATGAAGATACATACAGAAATTTCAGTGAGTCACCATAGATTATTGGACCAGCGACAGCTCGTTAGTGTAGATGGGAATTTTATTGGGAATTTTAACAATAAATAATAATTTATTGTTAAAATTCCCAAGTACGTTCCCCAAACATTACTCAGGTACATACTTACAGGTCCTGTACTACAGTTGATTGAAGGCAATGACGAATATATAATGATACGAAACGGCTCTATTCACTGCTATCAGCATGTTACAGTTGTCTTATTTGAACACGCTATAACTATTTTATTGCAACACTTGGCAAATATATTCGTACACAATTCCAGACAAACGTTTACTTTTCCTTAGGGCAACAAGGCCCAATCAACTTGAATATGTCCGCTTGTAAGCCGTTCTGGTAACTGTATTTCTAAACTGTTACATTTAGCAATGGGGTTAAATTTTGATTTCGATAAAAAAATCTTAATAAAATAGTACAGTCGAATAAATAGAAAACGAAGCGGGTATTTAGGCTTAGAGTGGAAGTATTTCCTTATATCTAGGCTATAGATGCTCTAGGTTGAGCAAACGTACAAGGTTCATTTTTACCTCTTTGCAGATTTTCATATATGAAGTAAACATAGCATGATTCGAGTGGTTTTTGAAGAAAGAGCTTCTAATCAAAATGAGCCAGATTAGTACTCATGATTTTTTCTTTTTTTGTAAAATATTGATGTGATCCCTCGCTAGGGTTTGTTACAATTTGCCCGTAAAGACAGGCAAACCTTGTGTATGTTTACCGCCTGAATTTGAGATAGATAAACAATAGTCATATACATATATGGCAACATTCGCGTGAGTAGCTTTTGCGCATCTAGGAATTTGACAGATCTTTGAGTAGAAAGCGTGAATAAGGAAAGTGCGGTGTCACATATTTTTACCTGTTGTCACAGGTGGAATAACGAGCCTTCGGTGAGACAACTTTCAGTAACTTAAATGTTAGTTAAACGCATTCTCTATAGATTCGAGTTACCAGGTTACTAAGGGTATATATAATATCAACGGACGCTAAATCAGGCATTCCGGACACTGTACATCAAGTCGTATGGTACGGTCCTGGGTTCGTTAGATCTTTTTCGATTTACTGTTACATGAATAGAAATTATGGCTCCGATTCGGTTTAAGTAGAGTTCAAATAGTAGCTTGTGATTTGACCATTTACTTTTCGAGATAGGTCACAATATGAAAACCAATGATTTTTGATCGACTACATCGTGCATTGATTGGTCTTAGGCGGATTGTCCTTACGAGAGGATCTGGCATTAATTCTGCACCACATTTAGCCGTTGACGTTATTTCACGCTGGCCTACAGCAGATTCACTATGATTTCGTGCTCTTCGGTCAGATGCACGTGGCAGTATTATAAGCAGAAGTATAGAAAGCAGCTTATAAGATATCGATAGTTTATGTTCCACTGAAACATTTTTTTGAAACATTCCACCGTTTACATTGTTTTTTCTGCTCTGTTACATTTTCCGCATTGCTATACAAGCACGGTATGTCGCAATATAAAAACGGCAAGAGTTGGTGCTAGTTCGAAGAAGATATTCTTTAGCCCTAAAGTGATGCATCCCTTAACTGAATATAATGCTTAGCGTGTTCTTCGAAGTAATAGCAAACATATACCGAACCACGGCCCAAGCTGATAAAGGGGTCCAGGGTTTAGTGGGTGAGAGCCCCACAGTACCGGACAAAGCGCAGTCAATGATGTCCGGTTTGCATAATGCATTTGCCCTTAACCTCCAAAAAAGAAAAAAAAAATGTATGTAGTGTTATTAGTGCAATACTTACTTGTTTGTCAAACTACTTCAGGGTAGATCGTTGGCTGTTCTCTTAATCAGGTTTGATCGATCCACAGGTCGCAATATAAAACAGTAATTTTCAAAATGGTGGCAACCTCATTAAATCTAATTATCTTACAAATGTATCTATTAAATGTTAGTCAAATATGGGTCATTTTCAGATGTAGTCCTAGAAATACATATTCGAAAAATAACATACGTATATATTTACACGTTCGAAATAAGGAACGGAAAAGAGGAAGAGTGCTTTTAAAATAAACAGCAACAAAAAAAGGATAACTAACGAAGAATACAGCGAGTCTTTGAGACGATGACCTAAGGACACCGTCCGAGCGAAGTGATAAATTGAGAAAGACATCTAACTTATAATCACTGAAAACAGCTAGAAACCAAAATATAAATAACAATTACCCATTGTAAGCAAGTCACGTTTGCTCCACGGGGTGGTCGTTGTCTAACGGTGCTCTATGATATACTACTGTCCAGATCACAATGCAAAAGAACAGCGTCTCTGCATCCATGCCTAAATAAGTTTATACTTATTTTTTACAAGTTTGCCTCCACATTGAGGAGCGGGTGTACAACCATCGCTTATACACGGGCACTTCACTTAATTCTACACAGTCTTGCAGTAGCCCTAACGATGGCGACTGTTAGTAGGCGCCTATGTGGGCACTTACATCGTTCTTCCTTATTTATATATTCTCTAAAGACAGAAAAACGTTAAAGCTATTAGAAGAGGCAAAACACAAAGATGTCTTTTAAGTAGCACACACAATCAAACCCATCAATCGCCTACATAGAAATGATTACAATTTTTCTGAGTAATATGGATCTCAGCGGCAATCCATTGCATGACGAACATCTAGGGACAATGATAATAACAGAATTAGCAACAACTGCAGTAATAATGATGGAAACAATAACGAAAGCATGACGTTGGCAGGGGGAACAACACTAACAAGATACTCCTCTCGCGTTGGTGGCCCGCTGTGTGACCTAATGCGGGGTTGGCAATACGGCTGGGCCGTCTTCGAGTACCAAGCGAGAGACCACGCAGAACGCATTTGTCATCATCGGTAAACATACTAAAAATATTGTTACGTCGTGTATGGTCGAATAAGTAAGGAATTATCACGAAAACTAGAATGGCGCGCTTGGCGGGAAGCCGACAACTGGCAAAAACACTCGTCCCGATCTTTTAATAACAACAACCGACTGGATGAACAGTTTCGTCCGCGAGAAGCTTTTTCCTCATAGAACATAATATTAATTTGGACAAATTACAAATACTAGACAAAAACATTTTTTGGTGCTTTGCTGGGCAACTGTTGGAAAGGCTCCTATTTAAAAAAAACGCATTTGTTTTCTCGGTGTATTTCTGGAGGTAATTTTTTATATTTAACTTTTTCTCTTCGATCTAACGGTAAAATGGTTGGCGTACGAACTATTTCATTTTACACATTTTTATTGGACGTACACTTTTATTTTTAATCGAGTAGCTTTTTAAAAGTGTTATAATAATTTAGTTAATTTAGAAAGTTATAAATTATGGATGTTATAGGTATAGCACCCTGAACCATATATATGCTACAAACGTGGCAGCCTTAGCCATATGGCGAAACACTGCGATGCCACACCGAAATGCTGCAATTAATATCGAGTCGACCACGGAACAAATTCAACTATATGTCCTCTATCCAAAGCGAGGATATGTGGGCACCATGTGGTACTCAAATTGCGTGCACCCGCAGCGGCAGCTACAGTTCCCCAGTAAAATCTACCGTTGCAAAAAAATTAGGGGGGGGGGGGTCTGCAACATCGACCTTAAGTAGATATACTAGATAGATTAAAGACGACGATGCAATTGGAGTTGGCTATAGTGGCACAGCTCTTCCCTTACCCCGCTAAGCAGCCCCTCCTGTAAAACAGCAGCAAGAAAAAAAACCGCACAATGCCAGAGCTACGGAGATGCAGGACGAATGTAAGTCAAAGTGCAAGCTATCAAATGCTTCGATCTGTATTAATGTGATCGAAGAGTTCGGCCAAAGATCTTATGATTATACTAGACAGCGTCGTTCCTTCAATGGAAAAATATCGAATATCGGTAAAACTCTCGATTTACTTCGACGCTACCTCAGAAATATAGACTGTCCATAATGGTAATAAAAGATAACAGTTCAGATATTCATGGTTACCGATGATTTTGTAACCCCTAACATTAGAGATACCCATATGGTCCAGCGGAACAGGCATGAATCGACCATTGACTTAACGGTTCGCTGTTCGATAGAATAATGAAATAATTAATTTTCTAATGAGTAAGAATGATAGTACGGAACACGAGTTGAAACAGAAGATCTGAGTAATTACCTTGACTCAGAAAGCGAAGTGGCGACGCCGTCAAAGCGGCTTTCGAGAAGACGCTAAGCGAAAAGAGGTACCCGGAAGATTTTTCCGTTATCCTGATCCCTCTCGTAAGGAGTGGTATAAAAGTTGTAATAGCCTGGATTCATCCCAGAAAGAGCACATGGAGGTGTTGCCGTGAACATCTGACCGTTCTAGTAAGAGAACTCCCAAGCTGTCGTGATATCCTGAGGACTGCAATGAGTTATACGATATATAATTTCATTAGTTGAAAGTGCTATCAATATCTAAGCTCGGTTTTTCCAAGGTATGGGAAAAAGCAAAAGTAGTTTTTATTCTAAAGGAACGGGGCCTTATATACTGCAGCTAAAGGAATGAAATCCCTCATAAGAAAGAGAATACGACTTTTTGTTAAGTTGCGAGGTTTTTGTTGGTGGACTTCTTGTCAGCTGTGAATTTGATTGCGTACGCGAATAACTTGTTTATCATAAGGAGAGAGCGAGTTGAACTTCTTAAACAGTGGGCTAACGGAGCTTCGACGAAAGCTGCTCAGTGGATAACAGAAAATTACCAAACGCAAGGTGCCTTCATTACTTGGAAAAAAGGAGCTAACGCTAGTTGGGCCTTTCTTGGACGGCAAGGAAATTAAAATATGAAACATCGTCAACTATTTAGACTAGAATTAGCTAGACAATGAGACACCCCGCACGTCCGACAGGCGGCCGAAAAAGCGGCCAAGCTAAAGGGAGGGTATGTTACTACTCTCGATAGTACCAGATATCTATGAGCGTGACAAAGGAAACCGGACGTTGCCCGTGTCTATTGCTCAGTTCATTATTCTATTCGAGGCTTTAGTTTAGCTTGCGCCGGCGTCAAAAAACCGGACGCTGCTGTGAACAGTCTTGCACGCTGTACATTTCAAATGTACAACAGTGTCGTAAGTATTTCTGCCGTGTTAGTGCTAACAGGAAAAATCCGTTGGGATCTCAAGGTTAACCAACGGCCGAAGCAATCGTAGGACCACAACTAGCTCGTTAAAATAAACGATTAGACCCTATCGTCGATTTCTTTCGATTCTTTTCGCCTTTCATTGATTACCAATGAAAGTACGCAGTGCATTTGGCCTTGCCAAGTATGTAATGTATCGATAATCAATCGAATCTTCGGTATGGTTCTACGGGAATGTTACTGGCTATAACTGTTGCTTAGGGCACGTACCTTTGAAAAAAGATAGTTGTTCAAATACGTACAACGCTCCTGTATTCATGTCACAGACGAACTTTTATTTACAGCCCTTGATAGGTCGAGAAAATACTGCCATACCCGTTGTCAATATCCTCACTCTAGTCGAGGATTTAATTTTTTAGCTTGCTCAGCGATGATAAAGCAGTTGGTACCCACATGTCACGAGCGTATAATTGGGCAATGTAGCTAACGGATTTTCGTGAAGCAAGCCTTTATCGCTTCGAAATTGTACTTTTCTTACTCGGGGCGATGCGTCACTAGGTAAGCATCATGAAAAATGCATGATTTTTACTTTTGAATCCTCTCGTATCTAATAGTCTGAGGAAGTGACCATGTTCTATTCCAGTATTTGAGAAACGCGTTCTGATACGATGCACTGTGTTACGACACGATACAAAAAGTAAGCTAAACGTTTGTTCTATCGGATTCCCAGAACCTATCTTTTGTCTAATATAGGTAGACAATACGACCCACGGAACAGCATGAGTCTACTGGCCAACTTTAGAAGACAAGCATATAGCGTAGTTGCTGAGTGGCTAGTAGTGGACACTGCTTGTAAAATCCGGCAATGACCTTTGCTAATGAGAAGTGATATTACCAAAATCCAGGGAAAAACCATCACGGAAAGGGAACACTTAACAGTAAGCTTCGGGCTAAACTGCTGAAAAACAAATAGTCCTAGCGATTCTGGGCTGATTTCGCTAATGATTTCATAGTATCTAAACTGCGGATGAAAGTTTCAACGTTCCGGCCTAGTTCTTGTTCACGTAAAGCACTGCCAACAAAAACAAATCGTATCAAAGATAGCTTTAAAAGCTTAACGATAATATTTACTTACGGAAAACTGATTGTCTAAATGAAACAAGCAAGAAGCCCTAATGGCAATGTTTGATTTTCATAGATTTCGTCTAAAATTTATAGATTTTTATGTACACTGTGTAGGCGCAGTATATTTTTATAGCAAATATTTCTACCTAACGATTTATTTAGAAATGGTGCATTGTTACCGATACAACTTCCGTTGCTCGTGTCACGTATATGATAATGTTAATTTTTGGATAATTTTTGGGTAACTCGCTAAGACTGAGCTCGAGGATGCCTGCTCGCAGTCCTGTTGGTTATTTCATGTTAAAAAAAACTCAACCAATAAATAAGATAGCTGGGCATATCCGCTGTAGCGAAATAGAACGATTTGCACTAGAAAACTCTACAAAAGATGTCGAAGAGTTGCGTTGTTATTTATTTTTTAATATAGTTATCAAAGAACACTGGCCAGCGCGATCACTTGATTTGGCTGAGCGCAAACGAGCTAAAATTCGATGTCGTCGAACATCGATCAAACCTGGCCTAATAACGCAGGAGAACGAGAACTTTTGTAAACACAAAGTTTTCCTTTTCCTTTTTCAACAGGCATCAACAGACTCATATCGTTGAGCTGTGAACGTTCACCCTATAGGCCACCTATCGAAGCGCCGCCATCTTCTAGTTCTGCCAACTCTCACAGACTTGGCGTCAGTGTGTAGATTTGGTTCATTTTGAAAAAATCTCTAAAGGATTTAAGCGTCTTCCTGTGAACATGGAGATTTCCATTGCGATTAAAGTAACACGCAAGTTGTTAACGTTCCCTGAACATTGATTCATCTTACGACTTCCCGAAACAAAGCAGTCGCTAACGTACGAGCATATAGAGCCCATTGAAAGCCGAGTATGACTAGTTAAACTATATTCTCCGTAGATCCTATTCTGAAAATGTGTCGTTTACATTACCGCTCATTCAGTGGTCCGGTACTACACACACACACTACAAATGAATGAACTAGCCATTGTTGGCACAGATTTGTTGCACAAACCGTCTGGATACGCCTCGTGCACAGACATTCAAGTCAAAATGTACGAGATCAGTGACATTTTAAGGAGACTGACTGAGCCGCCTAGGCGTACGCATCTATTCGTTATTTCGCCCCGGTACGAGACGTATGAGAAATAAATAACCATTGATCTGATGAAAAATAGTCATTTTTGGTATATACATAAGTTGCCGGAATCACCTCTGTGGCCACATCAGGAACTGAACTCCGCTATAGTCGTAATTAATTTTGCCAGGCCTGACTGTGGTGCCTGCAACAACCCTACGAACGATAGGCGTACCCTTGCCAACACCGAGGTTCGAACGAGCGATGGCCGCTTGACGTTCATGATTGTTGGAATGGCGACGCAGCCAAAGAGGTGCGCACCAGCCATCCAGATCACGCCGTGCTTGGGTTTAAACTGTTTCAGCCTTTTCTAGGTTTAACGGTAAATCTTTTTGAGGAATTTTTTAAGCTGTGCGTATATACAGGTAACATGTTTGCGGATAAGCTAACCTCATATGCTGTAGGCGGGCTCAACCCGTTGGAATAGCGAATGCTATTCTAAATCGTTCTGGGCATATTCGGGTAAATTGTTGACTCAAGCTTTTTTCAATTTAAAATGCATTTTTAAATTTAAAATTTGCACAAAAAAAAACTTATCGATTGCAAAAACCGTTTTTTCAGAAAAAAAAAATAGATTTAATGCACTCACTTAGTGCATTTACTCAGAACCACTTCTGCCCATGACGTGTTAAGGCACGGGATCAGCCATTCCAGAATCGGGATGAATCAATGGATATAAATAGTAATAGCATATATAGAGTAGTGGCTGCTAATGCATGTTGTTGACAGCGAAAGATTAGACTGCCCTTGTCATTTTCTCTATCGAACAAAAAAAAAAATAAGCAGAGCTTCCCCTGTACTTCCACCGCTGTCACAATCCGCCCCATAAGCAACGTCAATACACTCCGCCGAGTGTGATTTCGACTACCTGTTTAATCGATATCTTCGAATAGATTCGTAGGAACCGAAACGATTCAGCAGTATTCGTCTCGTTGAAACAATGCTACAGCTGATTAGGCGTCCTTATACGGGTTCTTGGCAAACAACAAGCTTCTCGTAGAGGAAAATATTTCACAAAAAAGCACCTCTTATTAGCCTAAGTAAATGGCGTAGATGAAACGTAACATCCTATTTATTGCCCCAAGCAAAACTTCCTCGGCACGAGTGGAATCGAAAAGTACGGTGCAAATTAAATAACTTCGGCGTGACGAGTCATCGATTGTTAACGAAAATGGCAAAGGGACAAGCTTTTCCTTCGTGTTTAGTGTATGTTTCACTATTGCTCCTGCTCCTGTCACTACAAGACAAGCGAAACGTTCATGGAACTGTTTATCGTAAGTGCTCTATATGTTAAAAGCGGTATGGACGTTCAATGGAAAGGCCGAGCCTTTTATTACTACGAACTGCCTTAGTTGTGACTTAAAGCGTATGTGTTTGAGTAACTTGTTTCAGAAATAGCTTATATCCTAATATCGTTCCTTGTTCCAACAAGCGGTTGGTTGTCATGAAGCCGAGGTAACATTGCGTGACAACAGAAATCGAAATACGCCGCTCGTGAATATGTGTAGATCTTTATGGCCCTATAGTTGAAAGAGCTGCAAAGGCTCGCCATGTTTCTCAGTATATATATAATTTAGCCTGTTTGGCGGTTCCACATATATGAATCGGTTATTTCTCGCTCTGCATTAACGAATCGAGAGTAGAATGAAGAGCTATAACATTAGTAAAAGTATATTAAAACGAAACAATCTTTAGAAAAATACACCGCATCAAAAAGTATTATCAAGGGTACAATGTGCACGTGTCATTTGCAGGTGTATAGCATTATATCGAGCCTTTTTCTTAGACGCACACGTATTTTGACAAAGGGAATGAGCCTATCGTACGCTTTTTAATTAACGCATTTACTAACAATCACGAACGGGCGCTGATAGTGTTACCACTCATCTCTGACTTGCCAATAGATCAGATATCATTAATAGCAGAACACTGCACGAAAACAGAGCAGGAGTGAAATGTTCCATAATTTTGTGCGAATACCTTACACAATACGGCTTCCACCGGTGAAGTGTCATATGCAAAATGTTGACCCGATGTCCAATCCATCTGCTCGATAATGACTGCGACAATAATAGATCATCTCCGCTGAGCTTTATTATCATTATTCCTGCAAATACACTGAGACAAAGATGAAGTTCGAAAGATGATTTTCTAGAGATAGCTTCTATCTTTCAGTGAATATCACATCGCTTTGCAGCGGAAGTGACCCCTTCCCCCAGATGCAGATCGAGGATGCTGTTCTCAGGGCAGGCAACGAAACGGACCAATATTGTGTCCTTACTTTCCAAACCCCTTCCGAAATGCAATATTTAATGCTGCGATTCGAGGACCTTTCACTGGGCTGCACCGATCACTTCGTCATCTTCGATGGTCCTCATGCCATTGGAAAGAGCAGGGTACGTGCAGTTCCCAAGGATTGAAGGGCTTTTTTGCAAACTTCCCAGAGCAAACAGGAGTGGTGGCGACCGGAAAAAAATCGAAATTTCCAATTCAATATTGTATAAACAACTATAAGCACCGTATGGGCACCTAAAGTAGGTTCTTCAATGAAGACGGAAGATCGTTTTCAATACAGAAAGAAGCTGAAACGTTCGATTAATGAATTACAATATTACGCACAATTTGATTGTTTATCTAAAGAGCCTTATGACAAAACAAATTATTCATTCTCGTATCTAGATGGATGTCTCGTGCCAGCACAATCGAACATCAGTGGGAACCCTTTTCACCCAGAGTAACTACGTGACCTTCAAGTACACAACTGATACCTTGAGACAAACCAACAGCGGATTTACACTTATCCTAACTGCGTTCCAGGTAAGCTTCTTATCGTTATAATCCTTCTTAGTGAGCGAAGACCCCTTGGCATGATTGGCATTTTTAGCAAGAGCACATTATTACCCGTTTGTCCGGTTTTCAACCTTACCGACGTTTTTTCACACTTTTATATCAGAAAACTAAATGATCTTTGAGCAATCAAACGAAAATGCATAGAAGATTCAGGCTATAGAGTATCTGTTGGATGAAAATATGAGCGAGTTTTAATACAATCAAAGAGTACAGCTAAGGTGATATTCAATGACTAGTAGGTCAGCTTAACGGGCGATTTACTTCAGGGAAATTAAAGCTTGAAGTCCGCTCTTGTGAGACATGATGGCCCTTCTAGACAAAAACTTTTCAAACTATTTCGGACACGTACATACTTACATATTGCTTTATGAAAGCATTTTGTTCGCCTTGTCACAATTGTAGGATTTCAGGCATCTATGTAAGCAATTCGAATAAGGCGACGCTACCGAGCCGCTTGGTGTGGGAAGTTGGACAAACGCTTTTGAAATAAATCGTAGTGTTTCATTATCTTGCTTACCGTGATACGTAAAACGTCTTCGATGCGTACGCAGAGCTTCGTTTTTTTAGGTGCGTTATAGAGTGATTTTTTAGTAGGTGTAAGAACTTTGGTACTACAAAGCAAAGGAGATTTTTTCCGAAAACGTTTAACTGCAAGCCTTTTCTCAAACATATTTTTTAGAATAATGAAGCCACCAAAGCTTTATATACTTTGTTTCTTCTTCCATATTCTGCTTGCTAAGAAGAACAACGAT
Source organism: Varroa destructor (assembly GCF_002443255.2). NCBI lineage: Eukaryota > Metazoa > Arthropoda > Arachnida > Mesostigmata > Varroidae > Varroa > Varroa destructor. The sequence continues at coordinate 8,819,746 of NW_019211454.1, read as the reverse complement.
ACGCTGGAAAAAATTGCAGACATCCATATTTATGCACAATTATAATATACACATCTTGTTCTTGTATGTATGTATGTATGTATGTATATCAGAAACCGGTCAGAAAGCTTCTTATGACCTATTTTGTGGCAGCTTAACTTAAAGAAGATATGTTGTTCTCGACAAACTCGACCCTAACTAGAAGAAAATATTTTTTACACTAAAATTTGCAAAAGGTTTTCTGTTGACCCTAATATGAATTAGGAGAACATTTTTGGACCGCTTTCTCAACAAAGGTTCGGAATTGACGAAACATCCCAATATAAATGTTATTTATTTTTTCGGGTTTTTCTATAATAGACGCAATCTTAGAGCTCCAAAGGGAAGTAAACCTTTCGGTTCCTTGCTACGGAATAAATATGATGTTCTAAGAATCGGTTGAAAATTCCTTATCGATTTCAGGCCTTTCGCATCGCTCACCTGTTTGATGCCTTAACCGACGTAATTCCTAGTTCGTTATCTACAGTACTTTTACGAAACGTTCTGCATCCGCTAGAAGTGCCACCTTTTACCTCTATCGTAGCTCACATTCAGAATCTAAATCTTCTATTAGCCGATTTTGAAATGTTTATTTTTTAATTCGCGAGCCCCCTTTTAGAGGTAACCGCGCGTCAGGCGATATTGGTAGGTGCGATAGTGCTGACAAGTCGTTCAAATACGCCACGTGTGAAAAAAATCCAGCAGATAAAACCTGGACTAACGTCAGACTAAAATCTTTAAACGGTAACAGGTCAATACCGCTAAAAATTTCAAAGTATAAACCATTGGAGCGTATTTAAATTACCCAATTTGTTATTGGTGTTTTCCTTATCAGACCGCAGTTCATTTTTGTGTAAAAGATCCAGGTGTATCAAAAAAGTCCTTTCAAAACCTTTTGATACATTTCCGTTAAACCCAAAAGCCCAGTGAGAGAATTTCTTAAAAAAAGTGTTTTTTAAATTATTCTAAAAGCAGCATGAAAACTGACAATAACGTAGGCCGTCGATCTCAGACATTTTGTTGCTCTGCGTCAAGAGACTCGATAGATAGCTTAGATTTCGATAACGATGCAATATTGGTTTTTCATAGTTAATTTGTCGAAAAAACAATTGGCCTTTTTGCGGTATCAGGAACAGCGACAGGACGCATCTCTGTAACGGCAAATAGCCGACCAAAGTTTAGGTTCCGATTTTTGTGTTTGTATACATACATGCCAACGCGCCGATCATAACTCCGTCCTTCGTCGGACAAAACCGGCTACGTCAAACTCTACGCTACACCCTGGACTTGCAGGCCATCGGTTCGTTCTAATAACACAGTATATCCAGATCATGATAAAAACAGGATACTAATATTTGTGTTTTTTTCTCACAGAAAACTGTATGAGGTTCTCTGGTGCCATTCTCCTAACTTTTAACCTGAATTTTTAGAACAATGAAACGTAGCTACATTATAATACACTGATTCGGCCAATTCAAGGCTGGCAAAAGATTGTATCGAATAAAATAGTAGGACATAAGTTGAATCCGTGTTTTCGTTCTAAATAAAAACAGGTTCCTATCTTATAGTTAGTGAATATTCGTTAAAAAAAGAGACGATTTATTTACTGATTTAAGAAGTCAATTTTTTTCCATTTTTTTTAAGAGTAGAATTATATAATATTCTTCTTTAATCGTTTTGATAGTAGATAGTCATTCTCCAGGTCAGTACAAATCTCCACCATTCAAAATCGTAATGTATATCTAACTACAGACAGAAAAATGACCGGATTTATTCGTGTCGGTAACTGTGAAATATGAAAATAGGAGTCATCTTGATCATTTTAAAAAGTGCCCAATTAGCGCCCAGTCACATATAAAAGCTTCTGTCGACATCACTCTTATAACAAAATCATCGTAATTATATAGTAAACCTCGACAGGGCTAGCTTTTATACGTCTTAACAAATCATAAACGGTCACGTGAACATTTATTAATATAATAGTTGTAAGGACCACTTGACTAAGTGGTCCTACTACGTTTACCGCGTGAAAGATAATACCTTGAAATCATCTCAGATCCGCAAGTACTGGCATATCCTCCGGATATTACTAGATATCGTACAATGAATGGTATTCTATATGAGTGATCCACGCAGTTACGACGGACCGTACATTGGTGCGCTGAAATATAGCCTATAAGAAAGTTTCACTATAAGCTTGCCTTTATCAAATTTCGATAGAATTTTAATAGAAGAATAGATATTAACACAATATTCTGGAGTTTGCCGTAGACGTCAAGTTGCTGGAGTTCATTGTAGCGTTAATAAATCGATCGACAGATCGCAATGATGTCCACTCCAAGCGACGCCATATTGTAATCTATTTCTAGATGAACGATAGCCGTGGCTGCTCTGAGCTTACACGAGTTACTTTATCTGATCTGAACGTTTTGAGCAGACAACTGTACGGTACTTCGCGTAAATCAGACGACCGAAACTGTTGTTGAATATTGCGGTCTCTTTTCGAGTGCTCTCCCTTTGAAGTTTAGCGAATGTAACCCTCATCGTCCACCGCGTCACATGAATTGGACGTGTGATGCAAGTTCTAACACCGTACGATCAACTTAAACCATTTTTAATTCTTCCAGAGGCTGCGCGTGCCTTCAACGAATGCGAGAAAGCTAACAATGACACAGATTGCTCTGTAAACGCTAGTCTTCAGTAATCATGCGAAAACACTACAGGGCGAAAGATAGTGCTTGATGATTTGGGTCTTTGTCGTAGCGTGAGCTATATTTGACGATGATCATCGATCGAAGATGTTTCGAAAGTCAAATCGACCGTAGTAAATGTATGCCGTATATAATTGCAAGCTACTCTAAAAGCTATGTACGAAATGGCATCTCAGCAACCTTTACCCTTTTTTTTTTTTGTAGTTGGATAAGTTACTGTTTGAATATATTGTAACACCCTCGCCGTCAAGAACTTTTCGTAAACTGATATTCCGCTTAAAATAAAACGTAACTTCGCAACTTTAAATGTACCCGACTGTGATGGGCTAGAGGAAATATACCAGATCAGTATATATATCCGCTATTGGTTGGTCTAAATGGTTGGAAGATAATGGTACCGTAAAAAGCAAAAGGTACGTACGAAGACGTCAAGCGTCATTAAGACAAGTTTGACCGGGTCTCACTGGCCTTCGCGATATCTAATTTCTAGATTTTACTTGAATGTACATTCAGAAAGGCTATGAATAGAAGCTGTGAGTAGCAAAAGAAAAAAAATAACTAGCCTCGTTAATCCCAAGCTCAGCTTCTCAGAGCGTTGGTTGACGTTTTAGATAAATTAAGTCTAGGAGAAATATCAAACTTGAACAGAATGTTTTATTTATTCCTATACAGAAATTCTATAGAGAGAACTTGCATATATCTGCATTATCCCAAACAAAAAAAAATTGATTTTTATACAGGAACGCCATTTTGAAATGCGTTGTTATTGGGTTGGTCACTAGATCGGCTCACGATACATATTTGCCATTAAGCTTTCCATCTGTGAATTTTCTTTGGCAAACTGATCGGAATTTTAGTTCTAAAATCATTTCAGGATATCAAGCGAAGTTCAGCTTTGTCAGCCATAACATAATTTTTTGTTAAAAAAAACTCGTACTCTCAAATGAATGTTTATGACATTACATAGAAGGAACTAATCGCTCCCGATATAATGATTTCCCAACGAAATCTACAGGAAAATAGGGAGACAAATAGTGCCCATAGATACGTTTTAGAATTTGAGCAGAATGCGCTCGATCGTAGCAAAATAACAACAGACAGGTGCTTTCCTTTGTGCTTTGCCTGTTGAATTCTAAGCTCTAAGTGGTTATATTATAAATATAAACAAAATTAACTTCCAGCAAGTAAATCTAAGTTTAGAGAATTTGAATGAACTTTTAAACATTAAAGTTTGTAGCAATAATCATAATTGTAGAAATGCGCAATTTCATATGAACTCGCATACCTATAAATCAAACTTATCGTGCATTATATGTCGATGGAACAGAGGATCTTTGGCATTTTTTTATGACAAAGATTTTTTCGTTAGCTAAGCTTTCGTGCCGTGTTAAGCTTCAACACTTGCTGAATAAGGAAAAAGCACAATTGCTTTGTCACTCTTCATAACTCAACTAATGTTTTACAAAGCTCTCCCGAACTTAATCCTAATACGAACACGCTGTTATAGCACGACAGAGAAGATCAGCTAGCCACATCGACCAATTCAGAATTTACTAATTCGCTTATGAGCAACCTTATCGAGGAGAAATCTAGCGTAAATAAGATATCTACCTCAATACACAGTAAACACCTACTTTACCAATAGAAATCGTTTATTCTCGGGGGCGAACGATGGGATCATGGTGATCTTTCTCTAACAAAAACGTTTACCATTCGTTGCATTCTGTGCATTTGTCTTGTGACTCTGACGGAAAGTGACCCAATATGATGGCACAACGAGACACATTAAACACTATTGGGAATTAGTCTAAAGACCCATCAAATTTCATTCTAATAGATTTTCTAAACTATTTTTTATATGTAAACTTAGCAAATAAATTTGAAAATATTGTTCTCTCTAAATGTATCTCTTGTGGCACACCATTATATGCATAATAAATCACCATCACGGAGTCTTTAAGTTAACCAATGAATCATCTCTAAGTTACATTTATTGGTCTCTCGAACTTCCTGCATTTCATCCTAGTGATCCTTGACCGTCAACTGCTATTCGAACATTAGTAGTAAACTTTCGCGAATTCTGACAACGAATTATCAAGTCAGTCTTTCTAATATATATACTTTTCGTAGACTATACCTCTTGCACTGAAGGGCATTGAAGTGATGTCTCTGCCTGCTGATATGATACGCTTACTTTTCTCTTACGGACCGCCGATATACATAACAAGGAGCCCAGTGCAATTGCCTCCCTTACGCAATCAACGTCATTGACAAGCCCTGTGGTGCTAAATTGTCATTTTTAACTAGATTTATTATTTTTATTAGGGTTAGAAGTTCAAATAGGAACTAATAACTGACAGAAAATGCATATATATAATTATACCAAGGGGTTGGTAAATATTTCGAGTGTTTGGTTGGCCATCAGCTGGTAATCAAAACAGGAATGATTAACATCGTGAGAAATATTTTATCTAAAAAAATATTTTCTAATGTAAAAATAATTGTTTGTTGTTGTTGTTTTTGAACAATTCATTAGGATTTAACAATCTTCCCAGCGAAACCATCTAGCATGGTTAAATAAGGGTGTTTTATACTGTGTCATATATATATAAATAGATATATCTAACAATCGGTACTCTAAAATTTCTTTCGGTGATACCTATCGGTTACTATAATGTGAGGTTTTCAAATTGGATCGGTGTTTTACACGCGTTTTATCATGCGATTTATCGATTTCTTACTTGGATGCGACAGTCATCTTCGCATCAGATGATGAACTTGATTTAAAATGCTCTGCGTAATTATTTAGATTGTCATCAATGTTATGTGGCCCAACTTAAATTTGTTTTCCCAAACGAGTAGTGTTTAGTAAAGTCAATGGACTAGGTGTCACCGGATTCGTAAGCTTGAGAAGACGGTAAACAGTTAGGGTCTAAAAGTTGATCTTTGGCAAGGCCATTTTGTCACGATTTAAGGAATGGTAAGTATTGTCCAACAACAGTGAACTCCCACATTTCCAAAATGACTTTGTAAGTATTATAACTAAACCATATAAAAAATGCATGTCATAAAACTCATAAATATATATAATTATAAATAAATTTATAACAAATAACACTAATGAAAAAATCTTAATTCGAAAATTCTAGAAATTAACAATACAACTCTCTCTAACCTATGCTTTATGGGCTAATCACATGATGTTTTCGGATTTGTTTTACTATGATTTTTAATGATTTGTAATTGAGTCTTATTTTTCATCTTCCCGGATAGATTCCAGATTGAAATTTCTCGTGGGCAGAAACGTGGGCAGAAGATCGCTATTGACGATAAAAAAAACTTTTAGTACATGTACTTTTGAAGCACATAGTCGGCAATTTAAAAATCGAAAAATTTCTGCATACTCGGTTTTATTGCATCTAAGATTTTATTGCTAAACACAAATTTCAGGGTTGTACATTAAAATGTGACGTACGTTCCAAATTTTCCCAAAACATATTTCATTCTAATTCAGTCTGACTACATTCTAAGCCAAGAAACGCGAAGGCCAAGAAACGTGGCCACTGCCGTATCACCAAATTGTTTCAAATTATAACAAAATGTTAGATGACAACAACTTGACTTTACATTGTGTTATTACGAAACATGTAAAAAATTGTCTGATATGAAGCTGTAAACGCTACTCTGCTCCGTAGCTCCTCTCTCCTAGTTATACCTAGTCTACTAGATAGAGTATGTTACCACTAAACTATATTACAAGCTTTTCCTATTTAAATAGCCTCCAGGCAGATTCCATTGTATGTAATTTTCTCCCTAAAGACGAATCCATGACGAAACTGAACCTTTCTCCCACTGCGTTACTCTAATGGATGTCAGCTCTTTACCGTAAGCTATAGCTAGATGCTACCACGATAAGCAAAACAGTACATAAAATGTATAAATTATCAATATTGTGACCTAAGGCTCCTCACGGCGTTCAATATATTATACGTTGTTAAAGGAATATCATACAGAATGTTATTCTTAGTGCGTCCTTTTCAGCTTTTTCAACTTGCAATGACAACGACTACAATGACAAACCTTATGTTCGAAAAGACCACACGCTTCTCATCTAAGATTTTCTGTATCACACTAGATGTTAGCTTTAGAAAAAAAGCGATAGTAAGTAAACCTTAGTATCCATTGTAATAAGTGAATTTCTTGCTAGGCACATTCGTTGATACCATTACATCATAACAATAATTATATAGTGACATTATACTTCGCAAAAAAAAACTTGAAAAAATCAAAATGTGACATTTCTTCACTAACGTTTACACTATTATGCTGGAAATGTACTAAGTTTACATTAGCATATGTGAAGTATAGGGCTATCAGGCCATAGGAAATTGGCTTTTGATCACCGTTAGCGTGGAATGCATATTATTTCGGTCCTGGAGATTTTTAAAAACTTAACATACGATTAAGCTGTATCTATTAGGACTTTATACTTAAAATTGGAACGGACCGACCGGCTTATAATCCGCAAAAAAGGTCTTCCATGGAATATGATATTCGTCTATCATACCTTCGACATCCGACTTTTTTTCAGTTCAATTAGGCCTTTGTTTAATACCGATTTATTGCTTTAAGGAGTTTTAACTCGCGATTTTAATTTAGACATCTATGGATCTATGCATCTGGAACATCGCACCGACTTCATTTAATTAATTCTCAAAGATTTGAAAGCATACTTACGAAATTTTCATAGAAATCTCGTTTACGGACATGGAGACCCAGTTCTACTCATGATGGTACTGTAGGATTTTAACATTTTATACCTGCAGTGGCGCTTAACGCATTCATACTTTCCTCCGCCTCGGGTTCCTTGTCGATATTTTGCTTCAATACTACTTCTACTCCGAGTGTGGGGTTCAGCCCCAGTGGTAAAACTTCTTTCCGGCAAGACCATTGTCTACCACTAATTCCTAATTCCCCTTTCATGCTTCGCTACGAACGCTAGAAGTCAGATCTTTGTTTAAGGTATAACTGAAGACCTACTTCAGGCAAAACCGAAAGGACACTGCTTTAAAAAATCAAAGGGCATTTTCTACTACGGTACCGCCTATGGCCGTCCCTCGCCTTGTCAGGTGGCGTTCGCCACGCTTTTGGCTCGTCGTCGATGCCGCTGGTCCTGTTAGTGCCGATGGTATCTTTGCACAAATGGCGCCTACAAGCATCAATGTTCCTGCTGCATCCGTAGCTGACGCTTTGTTTCTCGGGTTCGTGTCTATCCTTACGGAATGCGGATGGCCAACTGAATCTCGACTAGACAATCACTCGCTATTTATATGTAGGAATAACACGTCAGACCGTCGCCGCGAGGAGAAAACGAAGAAGTAGGCCCTGTTCACTGGCCGTTTGGCCGTGACTAACTGTTGTTGGCTAGTGGTGATCTTCTTCCTGCAGTCGATCGGCCCCGGTAGTGAGACATTACAGCGGGGATAGCAAAAGCGGCAGCTCTAGCAGTCAAAAACGCAGCAAACGCAACAGCAGTCGAAGCGACAGCGAGTTCCTTCCTACGGGGTGAACACAGCCTCCACGGCAATACAGAAGCCTTGGCTAGGTTTCCATCTAGTATTGCATTGATTGCTCATGGCCTGCTTACAGTTTTGCGGGCTGGACTCGCCTAAGCAGCGAACCCAGTGGCTGAAGGCTGTTACCAGGAGGGCCTGCACACCACATAACAAATGCATACGTAGGAAACAGAGGAGGTGTCATAAGATGCCGGAGGAAAAAAGGCGAAGATAGACACACGCTTACAGGGTACAATCGTTCGCGTGCTGGCGTGATGATACTAGCGGCTTGGTGTGGGTGAGTGGGTGGATGTTAGAAGAACCACCCAAAGATTAATATGATGACTTAGTGGGAACGAATTCACGCGGGCAAACTTGCCGAGAACGATGGATGGTATGAGAGAAAGGCAAAGCTGATGATGGCGTACTGGTCGAGTCAATCAGATTCAAATGAATAGAATAGCTTGTATGTAATTAACGAGGCTCAGCCAACTGAAGTTAAAAATTGCCTGTCTTTTTACACCGGAAAGTTTGAACGCAAATGAAAAGAGCTTAGCTTTTTTTCTACTATAAAAATATGAGCTCTGTTTGTGATGGTAGCCTGTCACGGAACTTGCGTAATGAATGGCAGATTTCGATAGAAAAGAGTGAAGTGTGTATTATGCATTCGGTCCTTAAACTCTACAAGCCAATAGCTTCTTAATTATGCTCAAAATCGTATATAAATGAAACGTTCCGAAAATACTCACTGGAAAAAATGCACAACATCAATTCTAATTGAAGTTTAGTGGAAGTGCCATAGTCTTGAAGTCATCTACTATCTTCACTAAATGTTTTTCATAGATATGCTTGATAGGTCGCCGATCAAATCTCCGTGAAAATGTACCGATCATACGAAAGACGAGGTGGCTTATGTTCAACACCGGAGGTATATACACTTCGTTTTGTTCTAGGAGAGCCAATGATAGTACCGATAAACTTAAATTTTATTTATACGTCGCTAATCAGACCTAACGTTGCCATTTCAGCGATAATGGTTTAATGGGAATGTACACAGCCGGGTTTCGGACGGTTCAGTTAACTTCAACCCTCGTAAGCGTTTGTATGTATCGCTTACATGCTAGACTGATTCACTATTTTAAGCAGGAAGAATAAAGCCTGGCAGGCAGCGATCGCATCCGCCGTTCCTGCTCAGCACGTATCTTACCTAGGGCTAAGATTCCACGGAGAAGGTATTTATAAAGGAAAAGTGCGGGAGATTAAGAAAAAGACATCTTTCCACGCAATGTATCCCGCTGCTTTGGCCAAATGCAATGTGTTCGCTTTGTAGGCCATCGCCTGCTGAAAGATCAAGCCGGTTCTTCGGTCGGCGGCGGCGGCAGGGCTCAGTCGGCTAGTGCCGATTTTCTTTTATCGTTTACTAGGAAAGCAAGGAATATAAAAACCAAGCGCCCATCACGTCATATGGTCTTAGCTCCGTACAGAGTTAGGACTCCGCGAGTTCATTCAGCACTCAGTACTAAAAAGGTGAAACAATATTAGTGAGTAACACTAGAGAACAATAATTGTTCGAGTCATCGCTTGCCGTCTGGTTGAAAATTATTCCCACAAAGAAGAAGTCTTGCAAAATTTACCAAGGGATGCGCTCGACTGAAAGTGGCGTCCTTCAGCGTTTGATTGGGTACCTGTTTGATTGTCTTTCTAACCACACGTTGCAAGATTCAGCTGACCGTTGCGCAAGCTGAATCTTGAAGACGTGTTTCTAAAGCCCTAATAACCGGTTACCCTCTTGTGGCGCACTCCGCTATATGTTGGCTTGGCTTAAGAGAGATCAGTCTCTCAAAGAAGCTAGGCTATCGGCTACCGCAAAGGTTGCTTCTATAGCGCTGATGATATGATATATATATATATATATATAACTAATTATAACCCGCGACAGGGATTGCCATTTTTGAATTCGCTCAAAACATAGGCAAATCATGATGGGCCCATTATAGGCAATGTATTTTTTAGCCAGACATTGCACAATGAGTATCAAAATAGGTTCAACAAGGACTGTAGTTCTGTAATGATCGCCATTACTTCTGAGTACTTTCAATAATACATTGGTGTTGATGGCGAGGGGATGTTTGTATCAAAAATATCTAAGAACTGTTCTATTTATTGCAACACAGTGACCATGTTGCTTTGTCTATTTTATACTATACCAAATTGTTACATCACTAGGTTAGTACTTCGGAGCATCCATTAGAAACATCAAAGATCTTCAAAGTCAACTCAAAAAAGTAACATGAACTTTCTTCAGAGCATCAAAATGAAACGTGCTGGACCTGAGTGCCAAATAATTTATTTTGTAAACAGCCGAATAAAGCTATTAAGGTACGTCTGCTTATGAGCAACTATGAAAGTCGAAGTCAGGCCATAAAGAACTATGTAGGATTTTGTCCCAATGCGTATCCAATTTGGCGCCTTAAAAACCTTTTTGATCTTTCTCTTTCTATAAATAACTCGCCTTCTAATCATACTTGGCTGTCACGTCGATCATCGAAAGCTGAAGTGGCATACTCCTATAAACGAATACTGCAAATTTTGAAAGTGAAGAATTGACGTATACGCCGCTGGCATACATAATTCGGCTTTTTTTTTTTTTTTTTCTAGAAAAAAGTTTTCTAGAAACTTATAAGTTAACTTCAGCAGAAATAAGTTCCGCGAAAGAAGATCTTTTAATTCTGGCAGTCAACGTTCAATTGTCAAGTTTTTGTTCCTTGAAGGTTATAGCACAGCAAATTCATTGAAGGCTAGTAAGGAAACTCCGCAACGATGCGTCAAGCGAAAATGAAGCTATTGAGCTATTGAAGCTAACGCTTCAAAAACAAGGACTGAAGTGTTGCTGCGAGAAGGCAACTCGATGTTGGGTTCCAAAGAACAAGGACTCCGTTTTCACGAAAGCGAGCCCCGCAACCTAATGGCCCTGTCAGCTAAAGCTCGAGTCTCACATTTAAAGTGTTACAAAATCATAATCCAAATACTGAGTTGTGAGTTGCAAGCAAATAACTAAAAAGGTGTCCGTCGTAAATTGACTTCAAACCAGTCTAAAATGCGTATGATATATTCCACGTGCAATGTGAAAAACCTTTGTAAAAACTCGGCGGAACCGTATGGTCGCTATAGACGGGGCATGGTTCAATATATACCGCCAGCCGGGAAGGATTTAGGTTGATAAATCGTGTTGGCTTGGAGAGGAATCGAGATTGGTGACAGTATTGAGTAGATAAAGTATCGGTAGTACTTGCATCGAACCTCAGGGGCATCTGCTTCTCTAAAGTACTCCGAAAATAAATCAATGAATGCAGCCCGCTGTCGCGAACTCCTTGAGAGACCCATGGACCATCGCCACCGTAATCTGTTTACTTGAAGACAATACCCGACCTCGTCATTATGCCTTAATTACGAGCAAAGAGAAACCCAACGTTGCCTTTAACCCGCTGATCTTCGCGATTGAAGTCCGTGTAACTGCGGGGCTTTTCGTGCCCCAAAACGATTAGTAAGCAAGTATATTCCACATATTGATTTACTTCAAGGAAGATAAAGAGCGATAAATTACCTGGCAGTTATGTGGCTGTCCAAAAACGCCAGGGCGCTGGGAAAACTGCGTAAAATCAAACACATTGAAAAAATGATTCTAATCTAACTGGTTATGCTATTTAAAGGGTTCGTCGGGTTCGCTTGTAATATTCCAATCATCTTATTATGGTACTAGGCAATTACAATGGATTGTCACACCTTTTTTGTAATTTCTAATTATTTGACAATAATGAAACCTACTAACTAAAAGTAAAATACTTATGCTAGTTCAAATAAATCAGTAAAAGATAGCAATGGACAAAAATTCAGGCAACATCAAGCAAAAGTCCTATCAGCAAATAGAATTTTGAAGATCATTTGAAGAATGGTTTCTGTCAAGTCTGTTAGCCACTCCTACTGCGTCAGGTTCCGGGCAGCCGTGCATAAAGAATGGAAGATGTCTTGGCACATCAAAACCGTATACCCTCACAACTCCTAAGCACCTTATCTCACGGTCTCGCAGTTCGTCTAAAAGGTGCCTTGTCGTTTAATGTTATACGGGTTGCTTTAACCCAGCATCATTCTTTTTTCATAGTTAATGTATAATGGTATTTTTCTATCGGAGAAGTGACCGCTCTACGATCAAAACCCAACAGTTTAGCCATCTGTCACGTGTATGCTACGTTATTCATATTCTAAATAAAAAAAAAATTAGAGTTTAGGTAAAAGGAATGTAAGACTCTTATATAAAACTTACGTATAAATCTTGTCTTATAAGTCTTTTCCACGAAGTGGTTTACCCAAAATACTAGTGCGAATCAAATCCAAGTGCTAATTATCCCTCTGTTTTATAGCCCCTCCCTTTCTCCTATGATCTTATCACGCGCTACACTATGCAGGTTTTGTGTTGAGCCTGTTCCGCTTGGCCTTTCTATGACCTCCCACAATTCGATACATTGGACCCGACCCATAAGGCGATGTGTTGTCCTGTCTTCCCCATCTTGTTCAGTAAATCACCTCCACCCGATGTAGCGAACAACTACTACAAACTTCGAAGTGGCGGGTATTTACGATATTAGCCAGACGAAATCGGAGCTTTACAGGCTGCCCCTTTGCAGGACAGCTACAAACCGACGCGTAAGCCACAAGTCGTTAAGCCAGTCGAACATGTCGGCATAGGCAAGCGGTGCCGTACCGGTGTCAGCGTATGGTCCTATTTCACCAGTGGACCCACAGGTTTCCTCTGCTGCCGATATATAAGCCGACCGTGTTCGACTCTACCCTGTCGTGTCACGATACCTCAGGCTGACTTGGTTCGCAAATCTCTATTCTGCTGCGTTCATCGGGGACTCTGGAAAACGTGTGGGCCTTAGCGAATACATTGATACGTAACCGATCATTGCGGCGGAACAGGCGGCGGTCGCATAGGCGTTCTGACATCAGCTCGAAATAATAGGAGTTCACGTAGCTAGTACTGTTGAATTGCTCACTATCCGACTTCTATATTGCCCTTAAGTCTTCTTCGGTGGCCTAGTAGTGTCTTACCACAGGCCAAGTGTCACTGTGATCTTCTGCGTAGACCAGCCCAGCTTCTAAAAAGAGTCCTCGTATGAATACTAACCGCCAATACTATCGCGGGTGCAGTGTATTGTCACGACAACCCGACTAAGGTGGTTGTACGATGCCTATTCTGGTCGACAAGCCAAGTAAAAAGGAAATCAGGTTTGGCCTAAATCCCACGCACGGTTCGTTTCACGTTCGCAAAGCCCTTACATGGCCTAATCATCTTATGCACTAGCAGGCAAAAATCTGCCTTTAATAATCGTAAATTGAGTTCACCTACGCTATCCTACTCGATGAAGTTGATTATTGAATCAATTCGGGCATACTGTGTTATGATTACTCATGTATGTGACGATTTTCTACTGTAAGGTGTTATTATATGACGTGCTTACCTGGACAGTTTTGAAGATTGATAGTTATTGCTTAAACCTGTATAAAGTTACTGGATGTTGCTTTAGCAATATAAACAATATTTTTTTTATCTATTATTTAAATACAATAGTAGTCAATCGACGAAGGGTAGTTTGACGCAATTGCCACTGTCATCCATGAATCTAGACAAAAGTCGCAATTGCAACAAACCTTTAGGAAGTTTAAAGGCATGTTAACCTATACAGAAACTTCAGGAGCTCTCGCTATGTACGCCATGACATAGACGAACTTAGTGTAGCATCTGTCTAACGAAATGCGACATTGCGAAATGCCGAGCATTCAGAAAGTTACGCGCCTCTGTGGTGGATTAATGGAGGTTTGCAGTTCCAGAAAAAAGGTTCCAAGCATTTTTCAGCGTTGTATATAT
>NW_019211454.1:8780783-8805436 GCF_002443255.2 Varroa destructor | reverse complement strand
ATATAACGGTATTCATTTTCGAACGAAAAAAATAAAGACAATTTTGGTTAATAGTTTGACTTTTGCTTCAGTCTGACGACATCTGATTGATAACTGTTTTTGAATTGTTTTTCATATTTTTTAGCCTTGAATTCTGTTAATTTTTTGCTCAATCGTCCAACTTTCTGAAGACGCCGTATTACAAAAAGGTTTCAAGTTCGCTATTTCCGCTACGATCGCCCAAACTCAACACTTATCCGATATACTCTACCATTTGTATTCACAATAGGTGACACTCATCCTACTACCCGAAGCGCGAGTCGTCAGGCCCACATCTATTCATTCCCGTTACACAACTATTACCAGCGTCTACTTAATCGTCTCGATACCGCTGGAAACTTAATCGTTTCAGCGTCGACCCTTTTTGGCCGGCCTCGTGACATATTTTTTGCGGCGGTGGGCGAGATCCCTTTCTAGTCTCTTACCATACTGCGAGTCAGATGTTGTTCTCTACGGCTTTCGCAGCGGAAGCCGACTGGCCAGAAATATGGTATCGTAATGTTGTCGGCGTCAAAGTTAGCAGCAGAACAAAGTAAAGAATTGAACAAGGGCCAGCCAAATCTTTGCACAAGGTCGCGGCCGAGTTTAAACAGACGAGATCGGTTATGGCGTTCCGCTACCACATCGAAGCTGCTTGGTTTGAACTACGCTGTGTGTAGCGATGACAATGGCGGCGGTATGGCGATGCAGTCCATCGCGTCTGCCATGCTTCTTCATTATCTTCGATTTATCCCGGCTTGAAGATCTTGTATCTATCTCTTCAGCCTCTTTATTGCCACCTCTGGAAAATGGGTTTTGTGTCAGGTCAACTCTGCGCACACTAACGCGAGTCAGAGTTGGCGCAGGTGTTTCCGGCAATGACTGATTCTCTATCTTCACTCGTTTTGTTAAGGACGAGAGCAGCGGCGGCGGCGGCGGCGGCGTCTCGTCGAGATGGGTCTCGTGTACGGGATGGCAGTGACAATTGCGATGAGAATGATTGTAATGAAGTGCATCTGTTGGGGGAACAGAGAAGTAAACGCGAACGTACGTTGCTCATAGCGCAACAAAGTGACTTTATAAAAATTGAAATAGTCAAGGTCGGGGCTTAGGAAAAAGATCTCGTCGACTTTTAATCGACTCACAGGGATTCGGAGCTCGATCACTAGTCATTGCTTTTAGCCTCGGCGATTTAATGGCCGAATAGAGCTCCTCAACTGAAGGTTGTATCATGAACTTATTTTTTTATAGCTGTAAGCCAATTATTATATTATTTTTATCGAAGTTCCACCAAAGCTTATTTTAGACCACATAATGTCTGATTAATTGAAAGTTCATTTTTCTCTTATTTGTTATACCTTTCAGTCAAATTCAAATCTGACTTGTTTTTGGACAAGTAAACAAATCGCTGAAAAAAAAGCCCTGCCAACGATATATAGAGCAGATGTGATTAAATAGATAAACAGTTTTTTAAGTTTCTCACTAAAATCGCTGTTTTTGAGACGTTAGTTTAAAATAATGAATATTAAGTAGCTCGCCCACAATTCCTTCAACAAAAAACTAATTTACCACATGTATTTTTTTTTAGCGATTTAGATGCTAAGTGATAGTCGGAACTATTCAATATTTCTGCAAGATAATGTAAGACAAAAAAATGTTCAATCAAAATATCTCGGATACATTTTTTAATCTACATAATATGTATAAAATGTTGCCTTTTTCACCTTTCTTTCTAACGAACTTCCCTCAAGCCCGCGCCTGTCTTTTCTTGCCACTATAAACTTTATTTTCTCAAGAATCATCCCAAAAAAAAAAAACGATTTCTATCCGTCGCAGCAGCACTCGTTGTTTTAGCCTTCATTTAAGAACGTGTTTCAATGCAATCGCTTCCATACATATTATTCACGGAACGTTTGGAATCATTCACTTAAAAGAATGTTAGTTAAATGTTGGTCGACATGTTAGCCGAAGCTTGACGCCATTGGACGATACTGACTTACGCGAACGTTGTGCTCACCGTTAGCGTATTTGCCTTGTATTGTTTGTTTGCTATTGGATGAGAACGCATTTTGTTTCTAAAGGCACAGAGAACGACCTAGACAGATTTTAATGGAGAACACTTCAGGGCTCCGAATCAACCGACCGAATTCTTTCCGTGCACGCAACGTTGAAATGGGAATAATGCCGGCAGTACAAATTATCTCTACGTGCCACGCGAACTTTTCTCGTCAACTAAACTTTGCGTTCGGCGAAGTTAGGATCTCTCTCCAAAAAGAAAGGAGCTACAGCTGGTATTTTTCCAATGTTTTTTTTTAGTTACAACACGAGGGTGTTGTAATACGGTATTAAATCTGAACACAAAACGTCGATTTTTAATAAGTAGCAGTGCGTCTGAGATGGAAGTATTATACGTTGACTTCTAAGGTGATGAACTTTTCCAGGAGACCTCCATCCTTCATTATATCGAAAAATATGTTGATATTGCTTGTCAACTAAAATAGCCCTTATATACAATTTGTCTGGCTTATGGCCGAGACGAATTCAGAGCAGACTCTGCTATTAAACTGCTATTCGGTACGCATATTGAACAAAAAGGTTTGTTGGCACTAAGCTTACCAAGTAATTATTTCCCGTGAGCATTATCGGTCTTCTCCGGAGATCCATATACTCTGGTTAGACCTTATCTGCACATACTTGCAGGGTACATTACACGAAGATATTATCTTCTTGAACGGATTATAGAGCTATAGTGATTACACACACTGCTATAGGCAACGCTGCAGCGACAACGCAAGATGCACGCTACCCGTTCTACTCTACAGTCTTGTTGGCAGTGATCTGGACATCAGTATCCCCTTACTTGAGACCACTTGTGATGGCGCGTAAGCTGCATGCAAACGAAGACGCAGGTCGATGCGAGGCCACAACGGACACACGTGCAAAGGAAATGCTTACCTTCTAAAACGATGAGCCTCATCGTTTTATTAGAAAGGTCTGTCCTGTCTCGGAGATAAATAGCAGAGGCAGACGAAGTAATTTTCTTAATCTTAAGGGACCAAAAGAAGCGTCAGTTGGTATCGATCAGGCATCCCGAGCAATGAACGCTGCATAGATAATAAAGCATGTATTAGAGAAAAGAAGATTGAGTATGTTAAAAAAAAAGCTGACAATAATGCAATAATAATATTATTACTATTTAAGTGAAAGCAACTGCCACCAGGTATAGCTATATGAACGTGAAAGGTAGATTAAGGCCGGCAAAAAAGGTTCGAGAGCCATAGTTCAGTCTGGTCCATAGTAGTCGTATGAACGTTATGTGGTCTTCTGTAGGCTTTTTTCTATTTTTTAACTCTGATTGATATCATAATTTTTTTGTCTTTTAGAGCACCAATCATGTAAAATTTCAAAATGCCACGAAATACAATCTGTTTGTAGTTCACTTATAAAGTTGTAGGCTTTTTCTCTTTGTTACGGCAACGCAATTTCACGCTTTGTCGTTAGGTAGAAGTCAAAATAGTGTGAGTTGCCTGCGTCATATTTAGCTTGGGTTCCTTCTGGGTCACTAGTTTACGGTCAGGTAAAATCATCGCCCTAACTAAGGAAGCCTGGCGATTTTTTAAATGACTTTCCTTCGTTGATTAAGAACCTGTTCTGTGTTATCCATTCTTGCATGCAAATTTTACCCTTTGGTTGGAATTTGATCTGCTGTTAAGTTACCTTAACCCACATAGAATAGCTGTAGACTAGGTTCATATATTTGATGTTCGCAACGTACATAGTTGCTAAGTTCAAGTTGTCGGTTCTGTAAACAGTTGGAGAGCCAAGGGATTTTAGGACGGACTTGCAAGCTGGCAGTGCAGTGTTTCATGGTTTGTTTGGCATGGCAATCTTATGAATAGTCTTTTGATTCATTTTGATTAATATTCACCAGTTGAGTCTATGTGAAGATTCCCATAAGCTTTCAAGCTAAGAAACACTGCCATGTTTTCCTGTGGACGAAAAGTACCATTTCTCAACGAAATCATCGTTAATGTTGCTTGGCTCTTCTTACACGATTAGTAATAAGGCTGAGGGTCTTCTGAAATACGTCTACCCGAAACATATTTCAATATACTGAGCCCTTTAGGGTTTCTTTATCAAATATATTAACGCAGTATAGATTACATCCAGATTATAGCATTGCCATCAACGTATTAAGCCAAGTCGATTAATGTTTTTTTCAGAATGTTGCGGATTTCACTAAATAAATAGGGAGCAAGATTTTTAACTACTAATTATAAGTGTATTAATAAAAGCTAACTTGAGCAAGCACTTCGGCTACAATTGGAACTGGCGTACGCCAGTGTTGTGAGCGCACCTATAAAAGTCGACGTTGAGTTACTTCTGCTTTACTACTAGCGGTCAAATTTTTTCAGCGTTGATTTCCTTTCCAACACTGTCCTTGACTGGGTCTTTCCTACAAAGCTCATTTTCTCTTGTTCTTTCTAGCCTGACCAAAGAAATGCAAAAAGTACTTTCTTTTATCTTATGGGATGTAGCGTGTGGTGAGCAATTTTGCAATCTGTGGGCGACCTTTGAAGCAAAGCCCTGAAATAGTTTAATCGCTCTCATCTAGCGTTAGACACGCGGTAGCGCGGCCATCTTAAAACAACAGCGACACCTACAATGTTGGCACGACCTTAAACGTTGTAGACTACAGCCTCAACGTTTATTTACGGAACGCCACGCAGTCAAACCGATATGCAATGGTTCTCGCTTGTGTGACAAGCCATAAACTCGTCATTTTTTTTCCCCTTAAAAAATGCGTGAGCTGATAATTAGAGCCAAGGAAAAGCAAATTCAATTAAAATGTGACAATTTTAAATCGACTAAGCTCTACTGACTCACGTAGTAAGGACAAAAAGAACGAGTGGTAACAGTTTATGAGGACCCTTTGTGCAAAAGGCAGATTGTAGATCCGTAAGAAAATTACCGTATCAGTTGGGTCTAATACTTGTTGCAAAAATTCAGATTTAAACACACTATGAACATTATTAGGGTCATAATACAGACAGAATTTACATAACCTAAGGCTAAAACGACACATTGAATCATTATTGACTTGCTACTATTGTTTTCAAATCGATGCGTTCCATCATCTTTTTGTCGGTACGCCTCTCGAATTCTAGATACAATGTTTTCTTTCTCTGACCGTTTGATTGAACGGAACCAATGATTCGTAAGGTAATTGACAGACAGTTCTGAGTTACGTTTCCTTTTGACTTAGGATACTGACAATTGTTCATACGTATTAACTGATGATTATTTACGTTTGTTGAGCACATACAAAAAGACCGGGCCTTAGAACTGTGCTCTTTTTTCGAACGCTGCGACCCTAACTCATTCCCCGCCATTCGAGCATACGCTTCTTGATGGCTCGCAGCCCCCTCTTGTGGCGTCTGCTAGGAACAAAACGAGCATATTCTGCCAGGATCTTCTTTCGTTCCGTTGATGTAAGAAAAGGAGCTATCAGATTTATGCGGTTAAGCTATTCGTTCGACCTGTACACCGGATAGCCATAGGAACATGAACAGCATGTTGACGAGTTCCAGATACATTATGCAGACTTTATCTTATCAATCGCATCTTTTTAAACTTGTTTTCGTAAATTTTTATAGTGACACTGATATCTTCACAGGAAAGGGAGACGGACAGTTTTTAGTCTTTGTTGGTGCAAGTTTCGATGTTTTTTTTTTGATAAAAATAAGATAGCAGAAAAAATAGGTTGCTTCGTAGCATGGGAAGCGATTTTCGGCGCTGTTGCAACTATAACGTTAGGCCGGATAGGCTACGCACCGAGGTACGTTGTGTGCCTACTTGAGTTTCCAGTGGCAATCAAATATGATGAAATCACACTTACATTACCTATTAGTTAATGTAAAACACATGGTTTATCAAAGTGCTGCTAGAATATAGTTCCTATTTTACTGTAACAGTCCATCGCGCCGCCGCGTTCTATTGAAATGTGCGTTCTGCGTTTGCCAAATTTTGTGAAGCTCGTTTTTTTCTACCCATGTTATGAGCCACCGCGTCGCCCATGAAGTAGACGGAAGTCTTCTTTTTATCATGGGCGCCGAGCCTTAATGGACGCTAGGATGGCCGAATTATAGGACAGGTAGGAAATATATATCGCTGCAATGTGGATTCCTACATTCAGCGGTC
Source organism: Varroa destructor (assembly GCF_002443255.2). Classification (NCBI taxonomy): domain Eukaryota; kingdom Metazoa; phylum Arthropoda; class Arachnida; order Mesostigmata; family Varroidae; genus Varroa; species Varroa destructor. Next base: position 8,799,217 of record NW_019211454.1, on the reverse strand, counting down.
ACAGACAACGGCAACAGTAAAATTTTCCGTCAATCCTTAAAATTCTCTTTCCCGTAATAGATACGTTCTTTTCATCGGATCACGTTTATATATCTATATATATATTCGAAACTTTTAGGCGTTATTTACCCCTTTGTAGTTCATCTGCGCAAAAAGGGGGTTTGCCGGTACTATTTGCTATAGTAGAGCCATAACGTACCTAACGAAACAAAGCTATATGCGCATCATACTGTATTATTAGAAATCTACATTTGAAGCATTATATTTATCCTGGCTCTTTCTGCTATCCGCATACACCCTCGTTTTTATAGGTAAACTTGTACACGAACAAGTTTTTTTGCTTTGAATTTAGCAGAGACATCTCCGCCAATAAGACGTCTCCCGTTCTATTAGTCGAAAAAGAGCTCAGATCAAAAAGCTTTTCTAACGACGAGCTATTGCTGTGATGACATTGCTGTCGTCTAGTCTGATTACTCACTGACGAGAATTGCCCCTTATGCAAATATATCACATCGTACGAGCAAAACAGTCAGCTAAAAGGAATGCGCCCCGGGTCGTGCTTGCTACACCAGTGACCTCTGCTCATGGATGATCTGAAATGATCAACAAATGTTATCACCTGTTAGAGTCACAGAAACAAAAAAAAGCACCTTAAAAAGATACGGTCGTCGCGGTGCATTTGTTTACGTATATATATATATATATATCACAAACGTAGCATATTTACTTTCAATGTTAGACAAATGGGACTTAATTACTAGTTTGCGCCGTTTGTCATTTATCCAGCGGGCAAGGGACACACGAAAGCCAATTGGATAAATAAAATCTTACCGATAGAATATTATGCGATACCATGCAATTCAGTGAGCTCAGTCAAAGGCTCGAGATGTAGCAATGCCCAATCTACTTCTTACTGTAACAACAATTGCGCGTCGCCCTATTAGTTTGTGTTACTATACCCACACACAACAGCGAACGAGGGAATCACAAAGTTCTAACAACGTGGATAGCAGAAACCTAAAAGCAGGCCAAATAAGGCCGTTATGCGCTAGTTAAGTTTGACTTATAAAATATTAAATTATTAGTCATCACATCGCTATTTTTTCTTATGATATGAAAAAAACGTTGCACTTCATTAATATCAAATCGGATTTTACTATATCGTTGCATAGTCAAACATGGTAAAGGCGCCAAAATATTTGTCCTATACAAATAGGAATAATGCGTTAATATCTGTTTTGTCCAAACCATCGAGATGAGACATTCTTAGGCAAAACAATAGAAACAGCATCGTAATAGAAAACAATTGCTGTTCATCAAAAGCAGAATATTGTAAGCAATATAGTGGTACCGATCCACATTTAAGATAACAACGCCTACAAGTAAATATATATAAACACGTCGCCCAACGTCATCGGATTCCACCTGATCCTTAATGCCTCCATAAAGCCTGATAGGGTCAGGCCGCTGGTTCAGACAAGGTGGGCGCAAAGACGAGACATCAGCGGTTAACAATTGCCGATCAGCCACTAAATCTGTACAGAAAACGAGTGACTCGTCTGGCATTTTGATCAGAAAGTCTCTTCTAACCAGTTGCAAATCTTCAAGCGTACGCTAGATTTGTCGCTTGCTGCCTTTTGCCGCGCTCAGTACGACCCTAGCTGGAATAATATAAGATGTTAGTTTAATTTAATACACTTCAAAACTAACGACATTCCTGCTTAGCACAAAGCAACATGTGACCAAGGGACAATGAGGTATCGGGGAGGATACCAATGCGACACGAAGAAAAACAGCCGATAACAACACTGCTACGCGCGCTAGTTACGTAGTACGAACGTTTCACAAGGAACTTGCCCTTTGGGGTCGATAGAAGTTGACGACGTGTCCATACGTACAACGCTATTGATTTGGTAGACTTTTTTGTTCTATCATCTCTTTCGTACGTTGAGTAGCTCATCGATTAAGAGCGTTTTGGTACGTCTGGCAATTTGTAGCGTGGTTAGTCTACAACTATGACTAATTTAGAATGTTTCTCTTAAAAAATTGTTATCATTTACCGCCGCGTTAGCATTGGACTCAATCAATACAAAACAATTGATTCATTACATCTAACAGAAGTGCGAAGTATCTTCCCTTTCGCTGCTTTGGTAACGACTCCGGCAAGCATTCGCTCAGTCAACGATTCTGATCTCTATCCGAGCGGTAATCTCTGATGGAGTGGTAAGTTCTGCCGCGATTACCATTATAATAGATTTAGATTTTTGACAGGTACATACTCCAATAGAGAGTAATGTAATAGTAGTTAAATACGTAAACTAGGAAACTTGATTCGTGACCGTGGTATTTTTATGATAATAAATGAGTATTCGAATAGTTGATAGGAAACCACCTCGGCCATACGAGCTGAAGTTGAAACAGCTGAGGCGTTTTCGGCTGAGGCAGGTAACGATTTTGAGGGACTTGTTCAATGAGCCAGGTAAATAACAACGGATCCAGGAGAAACCATCGGTATGAAGTAGAGTGCCGTGGTTCAGGATATAAGAAAATCACCTGTGCATCTACATTGCTCTTGACTGAATTCATATATATATCACCACAATATGTCCGATCAAATAAAGGAAGCCTTTCAAAAAGGAACAAAAAGTTTCAGTTGAATAGTTTACATTGACATATAGACGAGCTACTATACTGTAGTAGCATGACGATGGATAAGGATAGCCACCATATAACTATTACTAAGAGGACTTGAACGTCAAGCTTAAATTTTAATGCCGCGTTTGCGTACATTGGCAAATTTAATTAAGATCACAATATTTCAGCACCGTTGTTATACAATGCGAAAGAAGGAGAAGTTCGGTATACATACGACCGTAAAACTTCTTGTCATTTTTTTGTGCGATTTGATAAATAAAAAAAAGAAAAAAAGAAAAAACATAAAGGAAATCATCCATTGTGTTAAGCTTGGTCAACAGCTTTTCGCATAGGATAATAGAAAAATCAATACAAATGTAGTCAAACGAAAATGTTCATTAGAGAAGCTTTGTCCTAAAAAAAGAGCCTTCTTTTTCCCACCATGATTTATGTCAACATCGCCATATACCTTTTGAAAGTTTTTCTTGGCGTATAGCCAACTATGGTGTTTCAGAGCGGAAAATAAAAGTGCATCGTCCATGCGATGCTTATATATACTTCAAATCTTATATAAAAACCATTTTTAAGGTTTAACCTAGAATAGCTAAAAGACACCTAAACTTTATGTATCTCTACTGAAGCTTACTTTGTCCTCACGTTATGTCATCGTCGTAGGGCCAACGCAGGCAACAAATTGATGCGGCATATTTTTCAAAATAGCGGCTGGGGTTATTTATGTTAAGATTTGCGCAAGCGTGCTTCTGTAACATACGAACCACACACCTACATAGCCGAGAATTTCATGTAAATCTAATGGTAAACAATTGCCAATGAGTTTATGGGAATTGATAGGCTTAAAAAGACAGTCCTCAGTCGTTTAATAATATTTGTAATAACAGATAAAACCACTTGGGTTTTTCAAGACCTCGTCTAACGGGTCTAAGCAAAGAACAGATCGATGCAGTCATATGCTATATACAACTTTGGTATGTAGTAGTCATCCTATGTACGCGCGTCCGATGAGGTAACTTCAGTCGCCTTTGTTTGCTTACATCGCCGATGATTCACTCGGTTGACGCCGCTAAAAAGGTGGTCTAGCTGACGCCGAACCGTCTATTGCAGAGGCGCCTCCAGCTCTTAAGGCAGCTAGACCCAAACAAGAGAAAGACGTCGTAGCTAAGCGCTCTGCCTTTAAATGCAAATCGTTTTAGTATTGAAGGAACACGTAGACTGATATGATATGATTGTGCATATGCGAGTACATCAACGGGCCGAAACATGACAATAGCTCATTAATGGCTGAACAATTTTAACAACGTACATTTCTAGGTTGAGGATCATAGAGCAGGCAACCAGCTCGGAATCTCAAACCGAAGAACGAATCACTGGAATCACCGGAATTCTCGGAATAAACAGGGCAGGAACAATGCATTCCCTTTGGGTTCATAACGGGACTTGTTATAACCAGACATGCTATAAGATAATGCTGAAAACACTAACTTTGGAAAAATAAAAAGTGAACCTGATTCCAGGATATATGCAATTGAGTTTGGTGTAGTCTAGTGGTAGTTTACTTAAATATTACCAGAAAAAAAAACTTGCTTTCGACACACCGTTGTTATTAACAGGACATAGGGGCATAAATTGGAAAATAAACTAATGCTCCTACTGACAATGGATACATATGTTAGCACAAGATGTTGTCCGAAAAGGAAAGGGTCAACGCTACTTTTTCTTTTTTTCGAAAAGCCTCATAAATGTGTATAGTAGCAATGGATAGCATACGGTGCGGTTACTCACCGACAATACACGATCCCCCCGACAATACCCTTCGCTCACAGTATGTATCGGAAAAAACAGGATGATGCCGTGGCTTCAGCCTATATTCTACAGAATTACATCAGTTAAAATTGGCGATAGGTGAAGCATCGTTTCCTACTTTTGATCATTTTACACAAGCAATCTCTAACGACGCCGGATACGGCAACGCAAATCAATCATAAATACGCTGTCGTTGAGGGACCTTTACAACGATTGATTTCATGTGTACAACAATACATACAGAAAAATGCACATTTAACATAAACCAAAATATAGCTGTTCGACGTTTTTTTTTATCGTTTAGCAGTTACCGGAAATTCTCAGCCTGCTGAATAGCTCCGTATTATCTAATTGTGCTATACTCAGTGTCACCATTCAATTTTTCATCGACAGCATCGTCACTAGGGGCATTTAAGTTCCGGCAGTAGCTAGAACATAGAAGTCTCTTACACATTCTAGACTTTATTAGCTAGAAGATAGGCAGTGTAGGGTGTATACAAGCTGGACCCAGCACGTTTTTCCCCCCCCAAAAATAATCATGCTATGACGAGTTCCTTTACATATCCTCTAGTTCTAATGGCATCACGGTCTGAGCGATGGGAGGTGCTTGCGATGAAACGCTTGTATTCCGCCTTAGATATAACCGCTTAGAGATATATATAATATACATATATAACTGCTTAGAGGTAGACATATGGATGGGTGCAACACCGCAAACTGATTTTAGAATACCCGCTATTATGAACAAATCGTCTTCAAAGTCTGCCTATTACCTGTTTATTACGCGGCTTACATAGTTAGCCACAACATGGTAAACATGGTGCTGCGTAGAGCTACTAGATATGTTCTGTCTTCAGTCAGTTGACAGGCAAAATAATAATACTATCAATTTGCTTTTAGTTCTTTCATCTTCTATTAAACGCATATTATTCCGTCCAGTAGTTTGCATGTAAGCACCTAACTCTATCCATTTCCTAAAAGAAACCAGTCCAACTCAAGCCTAAGTTACTCCACCCCAGCGATATCGAACCTAATCAAAAACACTGAGCAGAAGTCTCAGTCACTACGCCGAAAATATAAAATGCATATGCCAAATTAAATATAAAATAGATTAGGACTAAATTGATTAATTAGCCGTGAATAGGCGAACGAGTACATTGATCCGTAAATGGTCATCCCCAACTCTTTCGCGTTTTAGCATGCCATATTGTTAATTATATAATGTAATACTATTCTTTAGTCCATGAATTACACGAGGCGTATAGGAGATGCACTTTGCCGTTGTCACGTCGTTTTCGTTTCCTGGAGAATCCCAGAACCCTGTTCCAAATCCCACTTGGCGACCCGAATGGTTGAGTGACGATAATTATGACGAAAATACCCATATGGCCAAGCAAACCGCAAACTGAAACCTATACCTAGCCATTAAGGGTTAGTAAGCCTCGACAAATAGCGGCGAAAAGAAATAAATGTATTTTTCGTTACGTTCAAGTTCTGGATAGTCCACTATGGCTATGTAGCTTTTTTTCCGATTGCATTTTGTTCAGACCTGCGCTATGTCACCATGGCTACCTTATTTGCTATTATATCCTTCTCTCCCTAAATATCTAATGGCTTCAGTCGCGTGCTAATGCCTTGACACAATCTCATTACGATTGTTCTACGCGTGAAAATGAGCGTTTATCAGTTATTGATCTACGTAGGACATTTGCTATGTCTCGAACGTGGCAGCCCGCAGAGTCTACGTTTTGCCTAGCTACTTATATGTAAACGTGTGCAAGACTATAGCTTTCTCTGCGTGACTGTACGTGTGACGGGTTTGCGTGAGATTTATTCCTCCACATAGCATGTCGGACAACGATGTAGACCCATTGAAACTGGCAATTCTTGCAGGCCGCTTTCAAGCTCGCTATCGACTGACACCCATGAACACCCCGCCTTGGCAAGCAGCTCAGAGCTCACGACCTGCCGATAGTACCTAACGCTCATTAGAGTCTAAGTGGAGATTCTGCAGCGCTGTATCCATCTGAAGATGTAACTTTATTGTCAGCTCAACGCTTTAGCTGGTCGTAGAGCCGTGTCGCCGCGAAATCCAATGTCAATTTCATTCAAACGAATACTTCCCTCGTTAGTTCATGTCATTTATTTAGAGTAAACAGAGCAGCTTTGTGTACATTGTAAAGCAACCTGTACAAGTCTAGCTAAATGACAGCTGTAAAGTTTCTATTAAAAAAAATGTAAGTCTTCTTCGTCAATATTTTGTTGTAAAGGGAGAGCCTTCTCGAACGAGTGCAGCAGCTATTAGCCAGCACGAAAAATTCATCATCACTTGAGCCCAACTCTGCGAAAGGCTTAGGTGGCGGGTGGCAGTGCGTCCCTTTACCGCCCTCTATTCGTCGGCGGGCCCACACCGAGACACCGAGAACCACTTTCCTTCTGGCCCCTTTCGTTTCTTGCGGGACCGGTATGTCTACCCAAGCAGCGCTCTTTATCGTCGTCCTTTTCTTTTTCTCTCTCTCCTAGAACTACTATGCTTGGGTTGTGGCCAGCATTAGTATGACGTTGAAGTCGATTTTTCCCAACGCAGAGCATTCTATACTATCAACTGAAACCCACCGCAGACCCAGTTGCTATAGCTGTGTATACAAAGTGCAAGGAAAAAGGGCGACGACGGACAGGAAAGGCACACGAACTAAGCGACCATACCGGCACTGGTTTTGCAGGGTTACCAAACGAGACCAGCTAGCTCTATTCTAGCTTCTTTTCAGACCCCAGAAAGGGCTCGAGCTCAGCAACAGCACACATATACATACACACCGAAACGATAGTGGCCCTTGGAATTCTCCAAGGGCCGGAACACTCACAGATCAACATTCCCAGAGTACTCACTGCTCTTTACGGCCGCTATTGCCATCACCACTGCTGTCGGCGCCGCAGGTAGGTCAACCGATGGGGCCCGGCTACTACTGGAGTCTCCCGCAATGGTCGCACCACCCCGGTTGAAACACAGTACTGGGACTCGCGCGTGAGTCGACGAGCTCACCGGGGTGCTCGTAGGCATCCTGAGAAGCGTATTCCTTCTTTCACTCAGTCACATACCCTCTCTGGACCCGCCCGGCCCGATACCCAAAAAGGCCACCGCTTCTAACTTAATACCCGAGTTGAGCTAAAGACAGGCTCAGTAGCTCCGGGAGTTTCGAGTACTTCGTGTCTGGCACTATCGCGGGTCGTTGTTGATTGTGTGAGTGTGATCTCTTGACCCGAACGACTCGGAGGATCAACCATGTCCTCGGTATCGAGAACCAGCAAATACGTTTACAAGAGCACTTCCGGCACCACCGGTGATATCTCCATCGAGTATGGAACCGACCTCGGTGCCCTCACCAGGCTCGAGGTAAGAATCGTTCAACCGAATCGGAAAATCGTTTAACAGAAAGCATCGGATATCAGAGACCACCAGCCCGTTAGCCAGGTTTATCAAAATTTAAAGTTCACCATACCAAATACATTTTCGCTCTTAGAACAATGTTTGACTTACTACCAAATAGTTGATAACTACGATGCACAGTTTCAAGTTAAATATCTGATCGAAACTTGCCACTGAACAAAATGCTGGAAGAACTGACCGTTCTTGCGAACATCAACACGATGGATACTACTTCGATTGTACCTCAACATCGCCAGCATCCTCTGAAACCCAAGGATTACACGTTTTGTTACGTCGCGTAGTGCAGTGTGCAATCTCTTGTACAGGATACAAATTCAGCTCCGTCGGACGAATACAAGTGTTCTATCGAGTGTAGTGTTGTTTTTTCTTTTTAACCCACCTTCCCGCCCCGACCCCGTTAACGATGATGGCCCACTCATGGAGCCCCTGGCGACCATCTTCTTGTGTAAACAGATGGTAAAGCCCTATATAAGCCAGTTGACAGTCGAACAGAATTCAAATCGCGTACAACAGTTGACAAAACCGTTTCTGTGTTTGCATTTGTGTCTGGTTATATTTTATTTCATTTTTGCTTTCAGGATAAGCTCCGCCTGCTCCAAGAAGACCTGGACAGCGAGAGAGAGCTCAGGCAGAGGATCGAACGTGAAAGGTCTGATCTACAGTGTCAGCTGATCGCTCTCTCCGATCGTCTGGAAGAGGCCGAAGGTGGAGCCGAATGCCAGGTTGAAATGAACAGGAAGCGAGACACTGAGCTCTCAAAGCTCAGGTTCGTTAATAATAGCAGTAAACAAGGGCATCTTTTTCGAATCTATAATCCAAGGAAAGGTGCATCAGCACCTACCGAGCACAGTGCGTTAGAGAGCACCTACCAACGAACCTCTTATTTATTAACAGAATTTCACAGAACTTTTAAAATTAGCCTCTACAGATACCTAGTGCAGTAATTCTACATTCTTTTTCTAGATCTTTTCTAAAGGTCATCCTCCTGACGCTTTGCTTACGCGTCATAAAATCTTAGTTCAGCGCAGCTTTCTTCGAAAACAGGGGCTGAGTTGGTGCATCCGCGTAAGCACTGCATTATAAAACAATAGCCAACGATGGTCAAGATGGGCAGTCGTAGGCAAAGCTGGAAAGCGAAGTCGGCAGTTAGTGGGTAGGTAGCACTGAGGGGGGCTCTCTATAAATAGCCCTTGCTATGCTCGTCGTTTAGGGCAAGCGATGATCGAGGTCTGTCACTTGAGGCTGAGGCTAAAGAACGAGGCAGGATTGCGGGTATTTATTTCCTACATTCCAAACAGCCAGGCTAGATCCGGCCTATAAAATCAGTCACCGTGTTTTGTTCATCAACCTTGTAGGAGAGCAGAAAGAACGAACTACACGAAAATTACTATAAGCCACATACGGGGTTTAGACACGTAGGTCAAACAAAAAACGGTTTCATTTGGAAGTGAAAAAATTGGAAGAATTTAGTCAGTAAAGCGCAGATGTGAAGCTATCGCAGAAGCGATTCTCGTCAATCAAATGATCATTCATTTAGATCGAAAGAGCTTGAATTAAAGGTTCTAAATAGCAGCGAACATACTTGTGTTGCTATTGGATATAGATAATACAATTAGATTTTAATTAGTTCAACACCGTTTTTGAATTGTATAGGAAGCTGCTGGAAGATGTCCACCTGGAAAGCGAGGAGACTGCCCACCATCTACGGAAGAAGCACCAGGAAGCAATTGCTGAGTTCCAGGAGCAGCTCGACGCCGTCGCCCGAGCTAAGGCTAAGTTCGTACCCGTGTCCCTTTTAGTCCAAAAGATGCTATAAATGATAATATATGTATTTTCAAAACTTAAAGCACTAGCTGGTCCATAGGCATCTTTCCAACCACGTGTGAAGATCTAATAAAATTCCAAAATTCTTTACAGGTCCGATAAGGAGAAGCAGAAATTTCAGGCTGAAGTATACGAACTTCTAGCTCAGGTGGAGAATACCCAGAAGGAGAAAATGACCGCTATGAAAACCGTGGAAAAACTCGAGACTACCATTTATGAGTTGAACATCCGTATTGAAGAGCTGAATAGGACCATCACTGAGGTCACTGCCCAGAGGCGAGTATGACAGCTCGCCTAGCTCCGCCAAATTGCTTGTATCAAAAGCCTTCTGCGTAAAATTAAAAAAAAAAAACGCTAGCTAACTCTGTCATTTTTGCTCTGCCTCGTTCACATTCGTCCGGCAGGTCTCGTCTCAGCGCTGAGAACGCCGAATATTTGAAGGAGATTCACGAGTTAAAAGTGTCTCTTGACAATGTCAACCATCTGAAAAGTCAACTTGCAACTCAGCTGGAGGATACCCGTAGGAGACTAGAGGATGAGGAAAGAGTATGCTTCATCTTTTACGTCAACTGAAGTGTAACTTTGTTTCGGAAAAAAATTTAAAGTTGCTTTTGTTATCAGTGACAAATAGTAGGTTTAATCGATGTCAATGGCCAGACGGTATCAACGTCGCCTTTAAAAATACACCAATAGTTTCTCCAGAGCAATACTATATGCTTCTTCTTGTTAGATATTCTTAAGCAAATCTTTCACAGCTATATTAAAAATCGTAACTTTATTGATTGTCGATATAATGAACTAATGTTGTGATTACAGAGGCGTTCCACCTTGGAGAGCCACGTCCACACCTTGGAAGTGGAAATCGAATCTCTGAAAGTGCAGCTTGATGAGGAGGCTGAGGCCCGCCTGGAAATTGAAAGACAACTGTCGAAGGCTAATGCCGATGCTGCCACGTACAAAAGCAAGTACGAAGCCGAATGCCAGGCCCACATTGATGAGGTCGAAGATCTTCGTCGCAAGATGGCTCAGAAGATCGCCGAGTACGAAGAGCAGCTCGAAGCCTTGCTCAACAGATGCTCGTCCCTCGAGAAGCACAAATCTCGCCTCCAGTCGGAGGTTGAGGTGCTCATCATGGACCTTGAAAAGGCCACCGCTCATGCCCAGGCACTTGAAAAACGCGTTTCCCAACTAGAAAAGCTCAATAACGACCTGAAGGCCAAACTTGAAGAGGTTACCATGCTCATGGAACAGGCCCAAAGGGATGCCCGGCAAAAAGCCGCCGAGCTGACCAAGTTGCAGCACGATTATGAGAAGCTCCAAGAGCAGAAAGACGCCCTGGCCCGCGAGAACAAAAAGCTTAGCGACGACCTTCAGGATGCCAAGAGCTCGTTAGCCGACGCTATTCGCCGTTGTCATGAGCTCGAGATCGAGATCAAGCGCCTTGAGAACGAACGAGACGAGCTCAGCGCTGCCTACAAAGAGAGCGAGAGCCTGCGCAAATCGGCCGAAAACCGTTGCCAGGTGCTCCAATCGGAGCTCCAGCAGGTGCGTCACGAGTATGAGAAACGGCTGGCTCAGAAAGAGGAGGAACTGGAGGCTCTGCGCAAGCAATACCAGCTCGAGGTCGAGAGCTTGAACATGCGTCTGGCCGACGCCGAGGCTAAGCTCAAGACTGAGGTTGCTCGCATCAAGAAGAAAATGCAGGCCCAAATCACCGAGCTGGAGATGTCGCTTGATGCTGCCAACAAACAGAACCTGGATCTGCAGCGTGTCATCAAAAAGCAAGCTATGCAAATTCAAGAGCTCCAAGCCCACTACGACGAGGTAGCCCGTCAGCTGCAGCAGACCCTCGACCAGCTTGGTGTGTCGCAGAGGAGGTGCCAGGGCTTACAGGCTGAACTTGATGAGCAGCGTGTGGCTCTTGAGTCCGCCCTTCGTGGCAAGCGCGTCGCCGAGCAGTCTCTTGAGGAATCAATGAGCCGCATTAATGAGCTAACCACCATCAATGTCAATATTGCCTCGGCCAAGAGTAAGATCGAGGGAGAACTCACCGCTCTCCAGGCCGACTATGATGAACTGCATAAGGAGCTCCGCGTTGTCGATGAACGCTTGCAGAGGACGCTCGTTGAGTTGAAGAGCACCAAAGATCTGCTCGTTGAGGAACAGGAAAAATATATCAAGTGCGAGTCGATTAAGAAGTCGCTCGAGATTGAGGTCCGCACCTTGCAAGTACGCATTGAAGAGGTTGAGGCTAATGCACTGGCTGGTGGCAAGCGTGTCATTGGCAAACTCGAGGCAAGAATCCGGGACATCGAACTGGAGTTTGATGAGGAGAAGAAACGCCACAGTGAGACTCAGAAGGTGCTTCGCAAGAAGGACCACCGTGCCAAGGAACTGCTGCTACAGACCGAGGAGGACCACAAAACCATCACGATGCTCAACGATACCATTGAGAAGCTCAACGAGAAGGTTAAGGTCTACAAGAGGCAGTTGAACGAGCAGGTACGTGCAGGGCATTTTGTATGCTAGCCAGTCTGTAAACGAGATTCTGCGCGTCACCCATTGATGACTGAATAATTAATTACTCAATGTATTTCATTACATTTTTGGTATTACTCTTTCCATTCACAGGAAGGCCTCAGTCAGCAAAATCTGTCCCGCGTGCGTCGCTTCCAACGCGAGCTGGAGGCCGCTGAGGATCGGGCCGATTCTGCTGAAGGAAACCTGTCTCTCATCAGGGCTAAACACAGGAGCTGGGTCACCACCTCCACTGTAAGTGACGTTACCCTTTATGATTGTATGACCCATTTTGCTGTATGGAGCAAAAGCGTTTTGACAGTCTGAAAAAATCACTTGACCGGTATATATATATATGTTGTACAGACCTAAGGTAAAAAGACTCGTTCGTTGTTCGAGCGAAAATATTTTTATTCTTATTCTTATGGTCACTAATTTAGCATGATTTATTTGCATACTTCGCTAAGACATGCGTATTATTGAGTTTTATTTATTTACGTAATTGTTTAGCTATGTAATAACTCACGCAATTCACCGCCCCCTACGTCTGATCCAGGTGCCCGGCGGTAGCCGGCAGGTGTTCATCACCGAGGAAAGCACCACCCAACAGGTTTAAGTGCTACTATTTACCATCCACACACGGTTCCGTCATGTCACAGCGCAGTCAACAGCAGCGTCGCCGACCAGGCCCGGGGTGACGTCGTGCATTGAACGTAGTTCACTTATTAGACTGAAGAACACTGAAGAGCTGAAGAAAGACTACGTACAACGAACGACGCCGCCCCATCATAAGGCTGCTCCTAGCGCCTGGTATCAGTTACTCCAGTCAAATCTTTTCGGCATCCTGAAACGCAACATTTCGTTGAGAACAATCAACGACCCGAAGGCAACTTCTTTGGTCAAGATTTATCAGGACAAAATGCTGGCGTCTGATTTCCATTGATCGTTGTATGAGATAGAACAGTAAATCAGTTTGAGGGTGCGGAGGATCTCCATCGTTAGGACGAACGTTCGATCGTCATGGAGTGGCCAGGCACCCGCGCTAGACGCTGCCTTGCCCGGGGTGGCGTGGGGTTCGAGCCCCTGACTACTACATTGATGGTGGACATCCACTATTACGCCTAATACCTTTCGCAAAGACAAACGATCAATTCCATCCCCTAAGAACAATTCATCAAAGCAAAACAAAACGATCAGTGGCTCGAAACCACCGCCATTCCAACCCCAGAAATTTACAAAATACTGAAAGAAAGAACCCAGTAGAAGTAAGAGCCTATACAAGACAACATTCACAATTCAGTTCCCAGCAAGGAGATAATCATATATATGCCATGACCAAAAAAAATGAGAGTTATGAAGCCTCTATAGTTTTCGAGTTGGGGACATGGCCGAAATAATCCGGAGGCAATAGTCAAACGGTGTTGGTGGGACACCAGAGGGTAATAAAAGGTCAACTAGGTCTAGACAGATGGTTAGAATCTATAGCTCAATTAACCGAAATATCCCCTACGATTGATCACTTGATACCGCTGTGCATCGACTGGCAAGAACATAACGGAAACTCAAAAATAAACAGAAAAATAATCTGATGAAAATGAAGGAGGCAATGGAAATGTAGTCAGTCGAACTGAGACAAGTGTGTGTGATCGGCCACGAAGCGAAACGTCGGAGCTACAATCGCCCGAAGGTTTGTCCTCCCCTGACAACGACAACGATATTGTTTATGTCAAACTAGCAGACGACAGCCGCACGAAACATGCAACAGAATCGACCGAAAAAATCTATATATAAGTACAAATCCCCTACTCATAGCGTCGTACTCGTAGCGACCTATCGAAACAACCCGTATGTATTGATGTAATTATAGTGACCCTGTTGAGAATCAGCATCCTCCTCCGGTCGAACCCTTTTTCTTTTCCATCGACCAATCTCCAACCATTGCGGTTTGTCTATTTTCATTGCCAAACGGGTACGTTTAATGAGAGTCTATCAATCAACAATAATTACGTCCATAAATAGAGAACGAAAGAAAAACGAATGCATGAACGTGTGTTGCGTGCACGTATCGCGATACTAAAAGACCAACAACAACAACTACATCATCATCAACAACAACGACGACGACGACGACGACGACAACAACAATGAAAGAAACAACAAAATACTAATAATGCTTAACAGCAACACCGCTTATGAGATCAAGATAAGTACTTACCGGAGCGCCACTAGAGATTATATGGAAACAACGAAACACCATAAGGCGATAAAGATAAGACATCGATAATTATAATGATCCTCATTAAAAAATGCATGAACAAGATCAGAACGGAATATGACATCAAACAAATAATACAGTAATCGATACAGATACTAAATAAAAAAAAAATAATAAACAAAAATCGATCGCAGATTGTGTGTGAACCAGGTAAGTGCTGCCTCTGCGGGTTACAGCTGACGCTGCTCACAACTATGATAACATATTATGGAACATAAGAAAATTGAAAAATATCTTTATGAACAGCAAAATGCTATGAGATTAAAGGGCAAACGATATCACAATTTTGTTATTTATTATTAAACTACTATTATTAATAAAAGGCGCCAAGTAAAAAGCTGGTGTTTTGTCTTGAAACGGTTGTTGGTGTCTAGATAATTAAATTCTGCCGTGATTTTCCCTTAAAACGTAAATGAAATAGGCTTAGTTCTGATCCTTGTTCAAAAATAATTGTCATCTTTATCGAAAAGAACAAAAGAAGATCACTTAGTTAAAAACGTATACGGTAGATAGTTATGAGGTAAAAAGTTTAATTCGGAAATAGCAGTTGTTTCATCCTATCCAAGGGAAAATTGATTGAGGCTTATCTAAGAAAGAATAATTTTTACTTACGTTTTCGTGCTCAGAACTTTCCAGCAAATGGGTGTCAGCGCATACAACGAACAGCTGCTCGTTTTCCTAGCTCGAGGTTATTCGATGCTTATCGTGGCCGATAAGGAGGTTCGTATCGAGAGACGGATTGAGTCAGCTCGAAACGCATGCTTTCTTCAAATGAAGATAATCAGTAGGTAGATATTTATTTGAATTACGACCTCACTAGAAAAAGCATTTTCGGCATACGGTCACATGCATAGCATAATCTAATGATGATCCCTTTTAAGTTAGGGTTGGAGTCTATCCATTAAATTTTCGATGCGATGCTTGAATAGATAGTACATTGTCCATTCGAAACATACTGAAGATCATGTCCTAGAGTACGATAGACAGTTGAAGACTATTCAGACCTTAGCTAGGTAGTGAAGGGACGTACAAAAACATTTCAATATATATAGTGAAATGGAACTGTTCACGTTACGGTGACGGACACACGGGGCCCGAATGAACGAGCTCAATAAACGGTTACCGTCTAACGTAGGCCTCAAAGTACGAGTTAATATGGTTTTGTTGAATCAAGTCATCTATGGCAAAAAAGATATTAAAAAAAAAAAAGCTAGCCTGAAAGGGAAGCTTGTTTTTTCAATCCAGACCTGCAGAGATAGATATGTCGAATCTATTTGGTTCAAGTAAAAAAAAGCAGTGTGATACTTTGTCAGAAAAGCATTTTCTTTATTTCTTATAAAAATGCGCAATAAACTTTCAACAATAAAGCAGTTCTATCTAAATGCCCGGTGGGTAAACACGGGGAGCTCTTTTATTTGTATGTATTAATTAGTGTGTTTCATTGTATTTGCGAGTACTCTGCCCATTCATAACCAGTTATTATTGGAAAAAAAAAACAGGTGACGAACTCAATTGACAAGCGCATTCGTTCATTTAATACAATTATTATTTACTTATTATTAATTAGTATTCACAACCGCTAAACGCTCTCCCCCATGATCTCGTCTATGTCGTTCATTCTCTCGAGCGAGGCTACGAGCCGCAACAAAACTGGTTTCTTACCGAAGGTCACTCCGTAGTAATGAATGCAATCACGAACTGACGACAACGGCAGCACAGAGATAGACAAAGCTTCGTTGGAACAGTACTTCGAGGTAGCAGGAAACAGACAAATAGCTCTCTATCCTTGAAACCGCTAGCGGGTAATAAGCTTCAACGGAGCCACATGTTAGTATGTACTTCTATCTAATATCACACTCGAATCTACACTCGCATATCGTGTGAGCGCCTACAAATCTTCAAGACGCTCTAGCAGATTCAATTTCATTACAAAAAGAGCGAGATAAATCCGTGTTCAATGCTTTTCAGTCATTCATTCGTTCGTTCACGTTTAGACTTCGCTGCGTAAGCAATTTACATTTAGAAGTGAATAAGAGAACATGTCCGTGGGAGAGGCATGCGTGTCTGTGCACGTGTCTAGTCAGTCTTTTTGCCAATCAAAGATAGTCGAAAATGATGTACCACCGTTCAGCTTTATCAAAGCGATCTTGATCTACCGTCAGCCTGACGTGCTTGCACAATATAGGTCGGTTACAAATGAGCATTTCGCTTATAGCTTAGCCGGAACTAACCGTAACAAATTGACAATCAACTTCATCGATAGACGAGCTTCGGATGTAATAATTACCGTTAAGCATCGTCATCATCATGGCAATCATAGTTGGAGTCAGCGTCTGCACATATGTTTTTCTACCTTAATCATCAAATATGCTGTCTTCAGCGCTAACCCTTATTTCGTCCAATATTTACATAAGAAGAAGAAGAAATTCGTCCAAACTCACAGCTCAGACGTAGTCCTTCTCGGCGTCTATCTAGCAACTTCTTTTTAATAATAGCCGACGTCCACAATATATGTCCTGTTTCCTTGAAGCGTGTAATTACCCCCATGCTTCACCTAGATTCGTCGATTGCTCTTCGTCGCCGATTACAGCTGGCAGTAACGTGAAATCGCGGGTGCAAAGGCTCACAGTTCCTGGATGACCCACCCCAGGTTGTAGCCTTACCACCTTGCCGCCTTTAATTTCAACCTTAATTAAAACAATACCGGAAGCAGATTAGGCAAACCTTCTACATTCTAGTGCTCGCTCCATATTGCCTGCGTTCTCGTCAGTAACATCCGGTAAAAGACAAGCAACTGAGCTCGCTATTAGAGATAGAGACTCTCTATCCATCAGTGTGCCAATAAGTCAGTCTCAGCATCGTGGATAAATCAAATCGGCAGAAATAACGAAAAATGCTACACTTTGACAAATGTTCTCTGCGTATCCCTGCAGTGATCTTCGATTACCTACAGCGTCGTAAATTCGATTTTTCATCACTTCGCGAGGCTGAAAATTTCGACCTAAGCGATACTCCCAGTTTTTGCTGAACCTTGTCTAAACAGCAGAGTGCACAATTACAGACATATGCGTTATCTTCATATTATAGAGGCGGCATTATTATTATCGATAATGGAAAAACACCGTATCGAGACGACAAAGATGAGAAAAACCAAGTTTGGCATTTAATTTTCAATGATTTGGCTTGATTAATCCTCGTCCGATTTAATTTTTCGCCTATTGTTCAGGTGAACTGGGAGCAGCCCCTGCCATGACCCCATGCTCTATAAATTTTCTAAAACAGTTGCAGTGTAATTTCTTTTCATGCTCAATTTCAGACGATTTCCTTTTTTGGGGTTGCGCGAAAATACCCTATCGATCATTAAAAGCCCGTAATTGCGCAACGTCCCCGGATTCGATTGTGGTCCATTGGTTATAATTTTCTTTTCAATCTATTACAAAACCATTGGAGATGGTAATAATGATGAAACTCAACAATCAAGAACAAAACCATACCTGCCCCTCGATCCTGCAGCCAAACGTCTAAACTGTGAGCGGAATGGTCAAATCACTCGAGCCTCATCGTTCACGCATAACTATATTTATGCAAATAACTATTCTAATAATAGAAAAAGGCCGCGCAGAGTCCTACTTCGCTCGTCGCACAGCCTGGAAAGGTCCGAGAGGTAACAAGAACTGGCACAAAGCGGACACGCAGCGCATTTGGAATGCATTGGGATCCCATTAAAACCGTAATAATTATTCACAATCGTACAGATCAACGATAGCGTTCGAAGCAAAACGTTCGATCTCGGTTTCCTCGAGGCCGTCCGCGTTCTCAATACCACCGTTCAACACCGTGTGTGTACGGTGTCAGGCACCGTGAAAAAGTCGAGAAGCGTACGGAGAGTGTTTATTTCAAAGGTGTATTCTATAT
>NW_019211454.1:8764705-8780683 GCF_002443255.2 Varroa destructor | reverse complement strand
TATACATATATATATACATATATATATATGTGTGTATATATGCATGTACAGTGTTAATTCTGTAAAGGTTCACAACCCTCATCAAAGCTGACAGCATCGTTATTGTCTTCACCATGAAGATATAAAATTATCATCGAGAAATAGTTCTAAATCTACCTAAAAATTCATTGAACACAATAGAGCAGAACCAACAAATGAAGTGGTATCGTGAGGGTGGCAACTGAAGTGATAATTCCATATGTATAATGATTTTTTCGAGAACGGAGAGGTATAAGTGATTGGTATTTTCCTTTTTTATCAGTTCCAGCGTTGCCTTTCTAGGTCATATCTGCATACGTTTATGCCATACACCTATAACATACAAATATAAAAATCACAATTCATTGCCGTAACATGTATCTAGACGCTTTTAGGTGTTTTGTTTTATCTTTGCAACTTTTGAAGTATTCGTCGGATGCAGCTGACGTTTTTTCATCGTTCAACACGAGTTGATTGGTCAAATGCTTTTAGCAAAGCACTTCAGACGCCACGAGGTCTACGATACCAGGCCATCAGCACAACCTGCACTTGTTTTCGGCAAAAATCTTTCCCGTTTATAGACTCTTCACGCGTATCCTCATCTGGTACCACAACTAAACTCATACAGGTTCCTTATTTTTGTTTATGATCGGTGGGTGTATAGTTGATATACGCAGTGCTTCTGACTTGCAGATAAAGTAGGCCAGCAGTCTTGCATAAACTAGAATGTATCATGAGCCTGAATACGACATGGTTTGGCGTCGTCCGTATTGACGAAAACTTAAACAAATCGATAACAGTTTTAGTTTATCGGACGACGCCGGTTTCACGAATATTTCGCTGTTTTGTTCGTGAAATACATGCGTACTTCGCTCGTTTGTATGGCTAAGTGTAACGTTTTGCATCACTGTCTAACAGCTTCATCGACGCGGAAGCCTCCGGTCACTATTACCTCGATATTTTAGCAGCTCGTCTTATGCTAACGATAGCTTCTTTTCATAGAGTATATATATATATATATATACATATATGTGTATATATACACATATATATATACACATATATATGTATATGTGTAATTATTAATAGTAATTAAGTATTCTCACATTGGTCATGAAATAATCATTGGTCGTCTATTTGGAATGGGATGTTCGGATGTACCTGAAAACAGATGAAGATAACGAAGCGAAAGATGAATAGTACAAGTTAGACTCAACTTTCGAAGTGCTTCTCTCAATGTAGTTCTGTGGGAATTTTCATTTTTTTTTATACTGTCTGAAGTCTTTCTCTCTCTGAAAAACCGTGAAGTGCACACGTACTGTCACATCGTTTTGTCGACTGGTCAGCTCTAACACCTGGTACACTGCGTATGTCCATCTTATTAATGAAACACAGAATGTTATGTATACGAAATATTTGCTCAGTCCTTGTCAGACAGTTACTGAGTTAATATATATATATTTATCGAAATATAAATAGAACTTAAAAGTTTGTTAAGTCCAAAGTAAGAGACACGAATACGAATAGTTTAAGAACACATGGCGTACATGATATTAGAGGCGACGTTTTAGTAGTTCAACGGTTGTTTGTTTGAAAAAGGCTCATGTGGACTTATACCCTACTGGTGTACAATACGTATTTTATCGGTAGCAAAAATTCGCGCGCATATGCACAGCAGCAGAAATAAAATACATATACAAACTTTTCGCTCATTTATCAAACGCTCTGAAATCTGTGCCTCTTCCAATATAGTATCGTACCTAAACGCAAGACTTATGCATGCAAAGCTTGATAGGAACACGTTTTCTTTTATATTGTATAATAACTCATAATCTATATTTTGTACAACAAGAATAAGTCATCCCTCTGTTAAAACCTACCTCATCACAAGATGGAATGTTTAGTACTCGATCGGTTTGTCAGCCCGATCGACGGGTCATCACTGGCGGTTCAGGACCCGAGAACTTAAGTCGAACTCAACTGTCAGGCCCGATTTCAGTCTACAGGTCCGCGTGCCTCAATCACGTCTATCACCATTTACGGTTGTAAGTGGGTCGAATCTTCGTCGTTCGCTGGTTTTTTTAGACACCCAAAAACACTTTAAAATAAGACATTCCTTGCTTATATTTATGGTCCTTACTCGTGTTGACTTCGCGCACTACAGAATACGCAAAAGGACTGTTTTGCTTTGATTTAGCATTATGCTCGATAGCGATAGAAGTGCCGCACTTCCATCATTTCTTCGAAAACGTCAGTCGAAAACGTTATGCACAACAATCATGCGAAGCTAAGCCGTCACAGTGGGTCGTCGACGTTTCCACGAGGGTGCTCCGTTCAGTTTTTATTCAGACTCTTCATCAAATTTCAGGTGGCTTGGCGAAAGTTCGGCGCTGACAATTTTTTATTCTGTTATGGCAGCAGCTCGAAATTGCCTCCGTGTCTTGAAGCGATTGCTGAAACCATCATGGCGTGAGAGAAAAATGCCGATAGATTTCAAAGCTCAGTAGACTCCGAAGATCACATCGAATACGAGATTCATCAACGATCGGTTCACGATTACAGAGGCGTTCTCCACGAAAACACTAATCTTTTTTAAGCAACCGCAGTCTGAGCCTGGGTCGCAATATGGAAATAGGCTTCTGTTGTCAACTCCATAAAGGTTTCCACGGATCTCCAGTGTTCGAAAGGCTACTGTTCTATTTTCAGAATATGTTTATTCACGCGTGTCGGATCTCGTGGCAACCTATTCGGATGTCTGCTACCGTCATCAGATCACTGATGGCAATCTGACTATATTGAACCAATCTACCATAGCCCGAACTCATGTCCGACTATTTTCAGTATCCGATGTTCCTACATTGTTGTTGGCATTTCGTTTCTCGACTTCCAGTACAAGCATTTTTATCCGTGCTCAAGGAACTGATTGACAGATGGTTTGATACTACCATTATTATATAGAGGAATTGGATTCACTTCGTCCATGAACGTAATCTATTTGAGTGGATCAACCAGCGAAGTCTACGTTGCCACTGGTCGATAAATTTCAGCCCGCTGCAGCTCCTCTTGCCGTTTTCGCTTTTTGTTATAGTACAAATGATGCCTTATCTTAATTACAACTGGATTCATACGCCGTTAACAGCAATTATATAATCGCCGGTGGTGACTGGTGATGACTGTTTTGTGTAGAGTCGCTGTCGTGATTGTTATTGGCATTGAACTGAGCCATAGCAAGGAGACTCAGGGAGGAATTCAATGGTGAATTCGGTTGGACTGCTGGTGCTGCCACCTGCAAACATCAAGTGCCAGAACAAAAAAAAAAAACACCATTGCGTAAGATATCGGAACGTGTTCATGAGCCTTAATGCCATAAATATCCGCATCAGCCATCTTGTGCATCTGCAAATGTATCAGTATGACAATGCACTTTTTACCTGTCGTCGCGAAATAAACAGGGTTAGGCAAAAGGGCCTCGCAGCAGCTTATCGCAGAAAATGTCACATAAATAAAGAAAATACATACAGAGAGAGAGGGACAAAAGGCGACAATAGGGAAATAAGAAAAATACAAGGGGCTTTTTCCATACGCTCTTGCCTCGTCCTAAACAATACCTATATATTAATGCTAGGTATACGAAGACTCTGAATGATCCAGTACTCTTTCCCACTCTATATACAAAACATGCGATACTTAGACTTTTCATTTTAGGTGTGCACTTTTCGTACCTTATGGATGGTAAGCTTATGTGCGGTGATCTTGTCTCCACGATGACTTTTATAATCGCACAAATCGCATGCATATGGCTTCTCGCCGGTATGGATGCGTTCGTGACGCAAAAGGTTACCCTTCTGTTTCGAGGCGAACGGGCAAAATCGGCAGTTATATCTGTAAAAGATGACAGTCATCATTATAGTGACAATTATATATATATATATATATATATATATATATATATATATATATATGCGTTAAAGTAAACAAAAACGTTGTATTTTATTTTTACTATAGTATAACTCAATAATAGAATATGTCCGTTATATATCAGCCTGTGATTGTTAGTAGTTCACTGACTTATAGTTGCGAGTTATAAAACGATGTCCTTTCATCTGATGAAACGTGTCGGCACAAGCTCTTATTATTAAATTATCTAGTACATATTAAATAAAACAAAAATAAAGCGCTTCACAAGACGAACCAGATGTTTAAAGCCACTGGATTTCAGTAGAGTGCGACAGGCAGGCAGCCAGCCAGCCAGCCAGCCAGCCGGCCCTACTATCTAAGTAGCTCTGCTATTAAAACCGCATCAAATATAAGATACCGATGGAAAATGCATATGGTAACTATGCACGTCTAAGATGGAATAATACAAGTACTCGAATGAACACGGCCCTGTTATCATACACAACATGGCGCTCGTGCACATGTGGATTTCGTTATGCGGAGCAACATACAATGCATGTTGATCATTCTCACATGCGTTGTTATTTTCAGTATTCCAAGCAAATAAAAAATTGATCACTTCTCCGATTAATATATAAGGAAGGCTGCAGATCATTCTCACTTCTGTTTTTTCCAATGCCAGTACTATTGTTAAGTGCAGAAAAGCCTTCGAATCGGCAGAAAAGATCCCCAAAATCAGCCTTTTCGTCCCACTATTGCAACTAGTGCCGACAATGTCACGTGTATGATAAATGTGAAAGCGTCATGTCACACGTTGCCACAGTCTCGACTGTCCACCTCAGGGTGATCAAGTCAGAGGAAGCGATACTGCTGTTGACCCGTATCAATGAACGATCTTTCCGTCTTTCTTAATGTCGCTATCGTTGTTTACTAGTAAACTTCATCACCTTAACAACTTTTTTGGTAGCTGCTATGAAGCTCTGCGGCGACCAGCATCTGTTATGCTGCGATACATTCTGTCTCCATAAAATCTATGTGCATTTTGTATCAGATATTCATCCAAAAAAGGACAGCAGTAATTAGGGTAGATAGTTGAAGTTCAATTGCTGACGACCCAGCCGTAAGCGGCCGTATAAGAAGCTGTAAGTTTCAACGGATCCGTTCTACTGAAGCTGCAGGAGGAACCAAAGCCCTTTGAAGGCCTCAACGGAAGATACAATTCAACAGTAGTATGCTATCAGCGTAAAAATAACACGAAATAACTTGACTAGGAGTAAGAGTTCATGTTTGGATCGATCAAAGCAAAACAATTGTAGCTCCTACTCCTGCTAATATTAATAATTACTCCTTTTTACAAACAACAGCACTCTAATCAACGATGGTAACAGGATTGCAATAATATATATATATATATATATATATATAATAACATGTTATTTCGAAATCGTTGTACGATGTGTGTTCTTGTTTTTTATACAATCACTTATATATGTAATAGCAAATGTGCCTTCAGAGCTAGTCAGTACACCTCGCTTTACTAAAGGCGTTAGATTTGTGAGCAAATGCACTTATCATGGCCGGGCTATTATCCTGCATTGTGGGGATCGCCTTACATCTGTGTACAGTCAATCTATAGATTTTTATTTAATAACAAAAATTGACTCTCGTAGCTAGCATAAGGTAGATATCAATTAAACAACAACGTTATGGGCCGGCACTATATATACTAGGTTTAATCTATAACAGTAGAAACCGGAAGGATTATTTCGAATAAAAAGTTAGAAGTGCCATGAAGCCCATTGGCGATAGGATTTAAACAAACGCTGTTAAATAAATGAAAACGACGAAATAATGGCCGGCTCATGATAAACATCTTTATATAACGGTTGTAACGCTTCAAGCGCCGAGCGAACGCAACTGCGACAGCAGCAGAAAGTCATTTCGCACGAGACAATCCAACGTCATTCTAGGACATCTGAAGGCAGCCGAAAGCTGTCCCGGACCCGAGGCACGCATTCAGGCGCCACAAGATGCCCGCCCGTCCATGGATTTGTCGATGACGCTTCCCCAATAACATCACCAGCAACAGTCCGTTGATGATAACGATTCAGGACGCAAATGTGACCAGCCCTAATGCGCAAAGCATATCACATAGCGACGCAATAACAGCAAGAACTACAACCATCAAAACCGAAGTCGACAAAGACGCAAATAGCAGATCGCTTTTTCACGACCATAACCATCACGCTTTTCGTCCCGCCCCCCAGCTACGTCCCCTCACGCCTGTTACCCCGTTTGTTGCCCCATAGCCCCTCGAAGCTACTGTACAACCACACGATCAAAGAACAGCTTACAAAGACAACAGCAGATATCAGCTCAGGGTAAGCGGCCCCGTAACGCAGCTTGTCCCGTTTTGCCCCGCACAGTTACTCGATTTTTACGGTGCTGGTACAGAGTAGAGCAGAAGGGGGTCGTAGTGCCCGTGTAAATGAGGGGTGGGCCGAAAATGGCGGTGGGAAAGCATTACAATAATCCCTGACGGAACAGCCGCAAACGGCGAAGCCGTTGCGTACGAAATCGCATACAGTAAGCATATATATTGGGGATTTCGCTCGCTAGTTAGATGTTGTTGCTGTTAATGGCAAGGACTGATTTGATGGCCAGGATTTAAATTTTTTGCGGCTGTTAACTGATTCGTGGTATTACGGGGGCATTGGCAGACAAAAGGACATTCGCACAAAAGCCAGTCGGGAAAGTGAATAATAATTGTCTAAGAAGTATATATTGTCAATAAATATACGATATCAATACCGTATTTAGTGCCTGGCGGCTAGCTGATATGAGGAACGGTATATTTATTACAGCTCATTAAGGCCTTCGCTGAAGCATGCACGCTACAAAAACAAAACACTAAACCCATTTACAACAGGACATTCAGGCGGATGACAATGCTCGACTAGAGAATTATAATGGTGGTGTGTTATGGCAGTTCTTTACCATGGCGTACCATGATTGATACAAGATTTCAAAAAAGTCGTAAATACTTGATACGGGCTACGTACATCTAGAATGTAGTATATATATATATATATATATATATATATATATATATATAGATAATACCGATACAATTTTTCTTAGTTTTTTGGTCGATTTCATTTGCTGTGAGGTGTTCGCGGGTTGTCTACCTCATCTGACATGATTAACACCCCCTAAAAACGTTTACTAAATAAACATGAATATATATATATATATTTACAACAGACTTTGCATTATTGTTCTCTCTAAGATCTACCAACGGAACGGCAATCTTCGGAGCTACGATAACACTGCTCGGATGATCAAGTAATCACATTGGGTCTTTTCCCTTCAAGTACGTTCGTCTGTATTTCAACCGTTCTTTGTCCTTTATATATGTGAAGGGTTTTTGTGCGGAAGGGCCTACATAATGTTTGGCTAAAATTAAATAGAAAATTGATTTTCTATTTGAAGAATAAATAACATGATTGATTAGTTTTCTTTATGCCAGAACTACTGGTGGCTTTGAGCTGCACTTTTAACTAAAATTGGCAATCCTGCCTTCATAGTGGCCGGAGCAACAGCGTTGTTGGAAATTGATACACGTTTTTCTTTTGCATAAAAACTTGCCTACGTTTACCATGTTTATAGCCACATTTTAAAGAACTTATGTTGTAATTTTTCTACACATGTTGTCAAGATGCAGAGGACAGCAAAAAAAAAAAAAAAATATATATATATATATATATATATATATATATCAAGAAAAATTGACTCGAGCTCTTTTGTACGGGAACCCTTCATATACGCTAATTTGTTAAACATATACCCTTGGTGACTGTTTTTGTTCATTGTTTACTCTTTCTAACTTCTCATCCGTTATTGGCTTACTAGTAATTATCGCCGGAAAGCTTTCTATCCACTCTACATAGGCAAATTTTTTATTCCGACTACAAATTTCTATCTTGGGTTTGGATTCCCAAGATGAGCATGTTGTTTCACATGTTCATACTCGCCACTAAGCGGGATGCTGCCCAAAACAGCTTCCGACCCAACCCAGGTGAGACGCAGCAAATATGACGACGATTTTCCAGCTGAAAGAGGTACTTAAAAACTGTCTGCTAACGTCAAAAATGACACGTGCGATCTAGACCGTCTTTGAAGGAACATTTACATTGATTGAACCAGCCTTGCAAAAGAGGTCGCTCTTAATGAGCCCACATCTCTTAGCTATAATCCTTGCCGTACCTGTATCCTCCCAAGCTGCTTTTGCAGCTTTTTATCATCAGCAACAAATCAAAGCCACTATATTCATTGCTTCACCTGATATATCAATTTTTCGAAACCGAATTTAAGATTACATTTTGCGGTCCAGACAAGACCGTCATCATCATCATATCCGACAAGTACCAACAAAAAGATTAAAAAACAATAACGTACTCATCAATATAATTGGTTCATCTTTAGTTACACGTCGATGTCTTTCTTCTCCGCTGCCTCTTTAATGCGCCACCTCCATTCCTAGACATTGCATCTGCCCATAACATAATTTGTGATGTAATCGGACGAAAAACGTGACCTTTAGCCGAAAATCGCCCTTCTAACTTCCAACCTGGCCTGGTGCCAATTAAAGTTGACATCTGAAATGTACCGCTAGTTGAGAACAGACGTATCAAATTGACCAAACGAATATGTGGAAAAACTGGAAACGACCCGTCTCCGATGGCCGGATCATATGCGATTCACTCCGGGTTGCCGGCCCAGCAATATCGCCGTTCACCGCTCTTGTCTGCTTCGGCTCTATTTCGATCTCAACGTGCGTGACGTAACTGACCGCCGCCACTTGAATCGCCGTTATACCAGCATTAATTAGATAGTACACCAAAATGCGCTGGTCATGTCCGCTAACGGCCAGTCCGCAAATTTCACGCAGCTCAATAATGTTTCGCAGCTTTTCGTAATGGGATAGTGCCGCACGCACGACGAGCAGCCGGTCTTGTTGACGCTAATCTTGTTGTTGGGGTTGTTGTCAAGTGTGTTCTTGTTACCGTTGTCGTCGTCGTTGTTACCTTTGCCATCGTCGTGAACTGATTGAGCAGCAGCAGCAGCAACAGTTCACAGCCATAATCTTCCCTTCTCTATCAAGGACAATTGTCGTTTTTTCGCAAAAAAAGGACCCGACCCTGCTAACCAATCAGCACAGTAATCATAGAATTACGTCGCATGACGTTCTTTTTGCCGCAGACTGCTAACATGTTTTTTCACAAACACACATATATACAGGAATGAGTACACAGTACCCATTAATGCGCGTAGTGGGCCGCTCGTTTCCACTATTACGATAATAACAGTAATTTTGGGTGATGTCAATGATGATTTTGATGTCGATATAACGTTACTTTTCTCGTTGAACAAGCCATCAAACCGATCGTCGTGTAGTTTCAGCCGTTCGCTAACCAACCTCATCGCCGTTAAATCTAGCGTGCGTAATCGAATATAGCACCGCTGGACAAAACTCACGTTTGGCAAACTCCAGAATGGCGAAATAGACGTATAAGCGTCAATTTCATCTAGCCCAAAGATACAGCGCAGAGATTGGCGTCGTCTTTGGTCCTGCCATTGTAATCCTCTAGCCCCAACTACAGTCCAACCACAACAGAGGCATTTCTCGGCAAACCCGACCAACGAACATTGCAAAATAAACATCGAACCACATTGGCAGCTACAACGTCCTAGATCCTGTTACACTGCGGGAATACGACGCTGTATCGACGGCCGCGATAAGCCCTGGCAACCAAATGGATGGCTTCGAATCTCTTGTTAATGTGATAGACGAAAGCCAAAGATGAGGCGGAAGGAGGCTCGAAAGGCACGGGGTGGGCATCCATTGCGCGCATTATCGCCGAATGCCCCCCCACGCTCGAGAAAAGCACCATCATTGTTGCACATATGAAACAACAACGTACGCAGCCATTACTCATTGAAGCCAGCATGTCCGTCACTCAATAGCAAACCCCTGAAGACACCGGAATCAACAACCAGTAGCGATAGCACTGCTACCAGACTCGGTAGCCGTAGAAGATGTCGTACGAACCGATCAAGTCGTGCCAGCTGAAAGCGATATATTTGCCAACCATACATTTTCCACTAGGATTAGTGCAAGAATAGTAGCAACAACAACTACAGCTCTGCCAACGTAACGCTGGCTGAACGCGTCCGGTTACTGTTCGTCATCCACCGTTAGCGTAGCTACCGGAGGCATTTTTTCACATTACCGTAGCCAACAGCTGTGGCTTAAGCGCACGGAGAAAACGGAGCGGTATATAACGGTTGTTGATTTGACGCTAATGCCCCTTTGCTTAATTCCAACTGCTATTGTTGTTGCTGCTTCTCTTATGATCGTTGTTATTGTTCGCTATAACGTTCGCTATATATATAATCTCGCCTCACTACAGACCGTCCTCATAATCCAGACTGCACCCCCTGTTTCGCTATCTCCTGGCCCGCTGGCGAAGCTTCTGGCCGCCTTATCGCTTGCTCGTTGCTGGACTGGTGGCTTGTCGCTATTCGTTCATCAAATCCCGCTCAGTTTGTCAATTAGTTCGCGTTCAGTGTTCGGATTTGCGCATCCACACGTATTCATTGACCACCACACAAGGTATGGGCCAATAACATGCGTTTTTGTCGTCGTCGCGTGTTTCTTTACCTTGCTCAGGCGTTTCTTTACTGTCAGCTTCGGGACGTTATCTATTGCCAGAGGCAGCGACGCTCAACTTTCGATGTGTTTGTCGCTACGCCGTCACACGTTACAGATAGCCCATTCTACAACAGCGTAAATAACATAGCTACAACGACGGCGGACCACAGCATTAACAACTGGGTGCCAAACTGTGTTGTTCCCGAAGCCCCAATCCACTTTCACTTTCCCCAACCAATTAAGCCGGCTAACAAACCAAATAAGCCAGTTACCAACGCCCAACGTTCTCACTTTCGGAATAGATAAATGAAGTGCGTCTCGTATCGGCTCAATACATCGGGAGTGGCTGGCCACAGGAGAAAAACGATGAAAGCGCACGACAGTTCAAAACAAACGAATCGTTCGCTAATAACAAACAGTTTACAGAATCAAGATGCTTTTCGATTTTCCAAAGACAACGACATCGATTTGTGGGTATGGCGACGATAAAGACGACGATGGTTGCCGCTAGTGGATGCTAGTATGTAAATTTGAGCGTCAACACGACAACGCTGATTGCCCGTTTGATCCTTAGAGAATTAGGACAGGGGGAAAAGAAGGACAAAATGGGCCTAGTTGAAGGTCTCAGATAGAGCAGGGGAATGCACTGAGACTGATTTATAAAAGTGTTTATTTAGCAATGTATTACAACGGGTAAACATGTGATAATTTCGTCAAACGTAATGCAATGGCGTGGGTTAATGTAGCTTCTGGGTGGCCAGAAGTGTACCAATTTTTTTTATATAGGTCAAGGGAAAGTAATGGTTGGTGAAACGAAATGCAGTTTTTGAGGGTATAGCTGCTTGGGTAGTAATAACAATAATAAACGGCACTATCATCGTCGCAATTATCACCTAAATAATTAAAACCCGTCAAAGCTGTCGCTGTTCGCCTGACATAAAAAAAGGCACAATTCATTTAGATACATACAAATAAAGACGCTTAAAATGTCTCAAGCTGTTAACGGACTATGATTCCTTGGTGCAGGCTGGTACTTCATAAGTAAATCTTTGGCATAAGCAAAGAAACCCATTGGAAGAATCAACTAAGTCATCTGTCAGTAACACTCACGACGTTTCAAAGTTACATTTATGCACCATCAACACAAAGACAAGTATGTTACGTTGACACGGTAGCTCTAACAGAACAAACTTATTTCTCGAACTCTCCCGAAGTTTGTTCAAGGAAAGGTACTGAATGTATCCATTAATTGTTTTCCACTTCAACACAGAACTCTTCAGGCTGGAAAACCAGGTGTAAAGTCGTTGCTTCGAATATCGCAGTGCAGTATATACTCTTATCGAGCTCAAGCATAAGGGGTGCGATACTAATTAATGCAACGGCCAAACCTGTAGTAATTACCTCTTCAGTGCTTGACTATGGCTAAGGTCAGCTGAGGCAATGCTCGCCCACAAGGACATCTGGCGTTTGCGTACCGCAGATCATATCAACCTTATCTAGTAGCTTCCTTTAAACGAGTACAATGTAGGGGTAAAAACACTGGGGGAAAATAGAAGTACGCATTATGACCTGCGCCAATTAAAGATAGCTTAGTATCACGACTGCGACGGGATATTCCCATGGAAATCAAAATATATTAGTATTTAGAGAAAGCCCTTTGTTCCATGCCTTGATTTTGTAAATTAATCAACAAGCACCTTCAATTACCAAGTTGTACGTACGACAAAATCGTCTGAATCAAAACTAGCCATTTTAGTGGACATAACCAAGTGACACGCGTAGAAAACGCAACCTAGACACCAACGAAAAAATAGCGCATATTCATCGACTTTTGGCTTTTGAAGAAAACTCGTGACGTCAATAAACACTTTTTTGCAGTCTAGAACGAAGGCTTTCTTATTAGTGGTTGCCTTGACACGGAATGGAAAATATCAAAAGAACTCGTCATACGACAACAAAGATCATTAAGAACCGTTTAATATATACATAAAGGTGAAATGATACAAATCATTGCGACGACAAAATACGGGTCTATCACCATCTTCAACGTTGATCTGCTTAATGGACAATAGCTGCCTGATGACGAAAGCACGAAGTTAAAGCAGAGAGGAAAAATCGATAGATTCGTATGCTCGGCCTTGCCTAAAATTTTGCAAGCCTTCACGAAAACTGGTGAACAATATTAACCTTACCTAAATTATGAGTAAATATTATCGATTATAAATGCCCTAGAAACGAGGAAAGCACCCGCCATCAAATGTTTCCAGTAGAGACAAGAAACATCCTGTAAATTTTTTAATCCGCGGCGAACTTCTCCTGTACTCCTGTACGTCAAATCGCCCTAGACCTGAACCGTGAGGTACTACTACTACTACGGGGGTTATTCAGAAGGGAACCCCATGGCATAACTGAATGCGCTTCAGTCTACCGTCAAAGCCAGTAATAAGCAGGCCCCTGTTTGAAATGCTATATGTCATGTCTCTTTTTATCGGTTATTGGATATCGACCTGCTGTGCCAGTGAGTTATGAACCCGCGCTGCTCGTATTCCTTAAAAACGTGCAAGATGTGTCGTTTGTAACGATAGTTGTCGCAATTGCCCCAGCCAATAGGAATGTTGTGACGACAAGTATTCTTCACACGCGGTCACGGTGCCTGCTACCACCGGATACGAAAGCCAAGAGATTTTTATACGAAAAATCTCTTTGGCTCTCAATGTGAACTGAGCTTAAGCCAACATCAAGTCGTAGCGGTATGCAGGACGCTCAACCGACTAAGCCATCTCGCCTGGTTAATTAAGAAATTCATTTGCAAATTACTTGTAAACCCTTCCGCACATCTACACTATCTGCAACTCTCATACAACGATTCGAAGCGAATCAGCGAGCTACTTCCGGTGAAATAAAACCGTCTACCAAGTAATCTACTGGCGCTACAAACAAAGACATAATCTTCCCATGAAAGACCGTCTCTTCTACCGCTACTATTTTTTTAGCGTAGAGTCAATTTTCCCCCTATCTACCCCGTCTAAAATAACAGTTACCAAATAAGTTGAGCTAGAATGGGTAATCGTAGCATCCAGCACTAAATAAAAACAACTGTCAACTATGGCGCGTACTATCAACGAATATAATGCGCGAGTCCTTTACATGTTAGGCAATGGTTGTTATCCGAGTGTTCATCATTGCTAATATTATCGGCACATCGCCGCCACTTCTGGACCATCGGCGGAAATTCAACGGCATTGAGCGTCGGCAACGTTGCCGTAAGTCACTGATTTGACGTGGGTGATTTTTTTCATATCGCTTTCAACAAATGGCCACTATCAGCTACCGAACCACTACGCGGCCCACCCTCGTAACGGTGGTTAGCCCCTTAGATTTTCTCCTGGCGTGTTTTGCCTTCTCGGGCCACGACGGCAACGTATGTACGACCGGCATCAGACGTCGAACGAAACGGTGACTGAATGAAAACGAAAACTACGGCATTTTTTTTAGCACCCGGACGTTAACTTCGGGATTGGCGTTTCAACGCTGTGACAACAATCGCAGGAACAACATCACTAACAATAACAGCGAGCTACAACATTAGCAGTAGGAACTCCTTTTTGGCGTTGCTTCGGTTACGCTCGTAGCGTTTGATACGCCTAATGATCTTCACCTAAGGCCGCTGCCACTAGCGCCGCCGATGTCGTTTCAACGAAATGAATCAGAGAAAAATAAAAAGGAGCGTGAAATTGAACAAACTGAATTCAGGTAAAAATAAAACATATCGAATAAATCAGGCAGCATTGTCGACGCAAACCTCTCTTTACCTCCACCTGGCAAAGCCACACACGCAAACACATAACGGTCAGCTGGACCGACAAGAATCATCGGCAATCATCGCCATTGCCCCTAACAGCGACTGCAAAAGAACAACGAACGAATTTTGGACGACGAGAAAGCAATAGCCACAATCGCGTAGCAATGCCAAAGAGTATCCATTTTTCTCTGTCATTTACAGCGTTGCCCGTAGCAACCTGATTGCCGGGTACAGGAAAGACTGACCAGCACTTAGATCTGCCATGGTGTATAATCGCGCTTCAGAACGCTGATGTTGATGCTTGCTGATTACGGTAAAAAAAGCGAGATGGTCTGAGAGACATGCAAGAAGGTGGGGAGGAGAGTAAAAGCGGGAGCAGGGGTGAAGCTATGGGGAGGAGGGTTACTATTACTACTACTACTACTACTACTACTGCTGCTACTGTTACTACTACTACTGCTACTACTACTACTACTACTACTACTACTACTACTACTACTACTACTACTACTACTACTACTACTACTACTACTACTACTACTACTACTACTACTACTACTACTACTACTACTACTACTACTACTACTACTACTACTACTACTACTACTACTACTACTACTACTACTACTACTACTACTACTACTACTACTACTACTACTACTACTACTACTACTACTACTACTACTACTACTACTACTACTACTACTACTACTACTACTACTACTACTACTACTACTACTACTACTACTACTACTACTACTACTACTACTACTACTACTACTACTACTACTACTACTACTACTACTACTACTACTACTACTACTACTACTACTACTACTACTACTACTACTTTACTACTACTACTACTACTATTACTACTACTATTACTACTACTACTATTACTACTACTTGTAACAACTTGTAGCCATGGCTTAAAGGCCTGCCATAAAAGGCCACTAGCTGTTCAACGCATACGCTGCTATTTTATTGTTCAACAGAATGTTCAAGTGACTGATCATATCAAAACTATAATAATCAATACGAACGGGGGAAGGGAAAGAATAAAAGTCAGACCTGCTAGAATCCCTGTGTATTTCATTACAAGCGCTACCTAATAATGATATTCCATTTGTTCATTTAATCTTTCTTTAATATATGGTAGTATAAAATCGCCCAAAGCGAAAATTGCAAAACACACACAGTGTTATTTATACTAGGATTTGCTACCACTACTGTCATTTCGACCATCTGAAAAACACTCGCAGAGGGAAAGTTGTAGTACAGCCTGAGAAAGGGAATCTGTATCCAGTTTGACTATTAAGCACAGAAGAATCCATATAGAGTACTGAAAAATGATTAATGTTGCAATAGTACTTCAAATTTTACATTTGGTACTGCCGTCAACTACCGCATCAAAAGGCTCCGCTCCTCGAATCGTGTGTTCGCATCCAGTTTCGAAGCTAGACCACTTCACCTATGTCCAGGTTCAGCAGGCAAACCTGATCCGCCTGCAGCCTCACAAAATCGCTGACTCAATTAGCCTATT